>NC_046658.1:52695451-52715523 GCF_010883055.1 Belonocnema kinseyi | reverse complement strand
TACCGATTCAATGTTTTATAAAAACGAAAACATAGATCTTTCGTTTCATTGCAGTTGAATTTTTCAATTTAAATATTAATTTTATTCAAAATCCATCATGATCCGTCATTTTTAATTCTTTAAAAATATAAGCCAAATATTAAAATTTGGCTCTTAGAAGAATTTAGTGGGATAATGCTAAGTGCTGCCCAAAAAATATTTAAGTTAAGAACTGATAGAAAGTCGAAGAATGATCTTTTAAATTAATCTTTTTTCCTTAGAAAAAAATTAATATAAAATTAATGGTACCATAATCTAAAACCATCTATCAAAGTACTAAAAAAAGTGATTAAATTTGAGAGAATATCAATCTTAAAAAAAAATAAAGTCAGAAAATCGTAAATTTTTATATATATTTTTAAAAATTCATTTTTTTACCATTTACGGTTCGAAAAAATTATATAAAATTTTCTTAACTATATATTTAAGTTATCTAATTATCGCTATTAAACATTTGAAAAAAACGTTTTTCTAGCACCAAAAACTGTTAATCTCTATAAAATATTATCTAAAAATGCATGGATTTGAAACTATTTCTCAGGTTTATTACTAGAACTTTTGTTGACATCTCATTATTTGAATATGAATACCTATGACAGTATACAATAATAATAGCAAATTTATTTTTTATATGACACATGTTAAATAATGGTAAAAATATTTTGTTATTTATATAATCATCGCACTATATAAAGGTTGATGTTTTAAAATATTTAACATACTCTATAACTGAGAAATTGACTAAATGATCCTAAATATTACATATGCCTCTGCTTTTTATTTTCCTTGGGTATTATCATAGTTATTGACTTTGAAATAATAAGATTTGAATAAAATTTTTACGTATAAAGCGTAAAAGATACTTTTAATTTCACAATTTTTTTAATATGATAAGCTTTTTTAAAGAAGAACACCCTTTGACGCTAGGAAAATTATTCCTTTAAATTATTATTACGTTAATTAAAGAAAGGTTTTATTTATTGATATGGAACTTGTGAAAGACTTCTTGAAAATGCGTTAAAAACTAAATATACTCAAGGAAATTTTTTAAACATATTTTTCGATGTGTAAATTGGCAAAAAACTTCAGTTTGTTGTAAAAAATATGAAAAAATTACGATTTTTTTAACTAAATTTCTTTGCGGTACACCAATTTTGAAATTTTAGTGCTTATACTTATTTAGGTCTTATTTGAACAAAAATCATACCAAATGAAAATTTCGAAATATACTTAACTTTTGTGTTAAGCGTGGTTTTAAGCATGACTTACCTTGGCCTTCAGCATATCCCGGAGAAATCCTAACCTAAGCAAGCAGGAACGCCTAAACGCTTTTTGTTGGATTTCGAGACATCACGTAACCTGATACAACTAACGCGTGAAGTATATTACAAAAAAAGGGATATTTTTCAATTGTTTGTAAACTTCAAAGACTAATATAAAAACATTGTTTGAATTTTTTTAATAGTTTTAACAGATATCCTCAGTAATGGACCCAATTTTTTTTAATTTGTTGCTACACATTAAGCAAATCCTTCAAAGATGAAAATCATTATTCGACTTTCTGATTGTTTTTTGTGTAAACATTTTTTATGCAACACTTAGAATTATCCCATTGATTTGTTCTAGGAATCAAACTTTTAGAGCAACCTAGCTACCATGTGTATAGAACTCAGCTATAATCTATCGTACGCTAACAATTGAGAAAAGAGTTAATAATAGCACAAAATGTTTATTAAATTATTCAATACTTGTCTCACTACTCATATATTTACGCATACATTACTCATATATTTTACATGGTCGTTGAAAATAAAAAATGAAAGGTTCAATATTACGCGTTGTGATAAATTCATAAAAAGTCTTTTAAAGATTTCCAATCAAATCCAGGAAGTGTTTGCTCGTTTTCAGAGTTGAAAATATCGCTAATTGTACATGTTTACTCGATTAATCGTCAAATTCGTTGAACATTCACGTCAAAAGTACTTCGAGTGATGTACATAACTAGGAGAGCAATCGGCTTTGAAGGACTTAGTGGTTATTTCGTTTCCACCTGCTGAATATAATTATATGTCCGTTTTAACTATATAGATCAGGGTAGTCGAACGCGCCATATGAACGACCGAACCCCAAATTGAACCCGTGAGATTACCGCAGAATATATGTATAAGCTATGGCAGTCTTGTAAGCGACAAGCTCTCCACCTCTAAACCCTGTAAGTATTTCCCTTTTCCTTTCGAGAATCCTGTAATTTAGTTCAGGGGTTAACCAGTAACTGTCAAATCTTATATATCATCCTGTTTTTATATCAGCTATAAATGTCTCCAAAAGCATATAACTATTCTACCCTCTTCAAATCTTATTGCAGCTTTTTCTTCAACTCAATCAAAACCTGAGAAACGGGGCCATTTCTTCCAGAATCTGAAGGTGAGATGGACTAAATAGGACATCAATCTCTCATTTAATATCACAATTAAGGTACTATATGATACAGGAGTGCTTGACCGCCATATTGACCACCATGTTTGTACCTTCTAACTAAAAGTGTCCAGTTCCCACGGTATATTTTGACAGTTCAATGCACCAAAGTGTAAATAAATCTAAAAAAGAGATTACGCTCATTCTTTTCCTTTCTGGATTCAATTGTGCGGCCAAATTTGATAGGTTATATTGCAAAAGTTTAAGAAAGTATTTGTATAGAAAATATTCTGTAATTGTGTTTTAAAATTAACTTACTCTTTTGGTATACAGGAAACACAATGTACAAGTTCTCTTATAATACCCAATATTGGCTGTCCTAATCTTATTATTTACAGTACATCATTTTAACATACATTTAAATTTCATTGTAGTATACCTTTGTAAGCTATTTAATCTCATATCTATTATTCTATTTATAAAATATTGGAGTGTCTCATACATTACAATTTTAGTTTTCAAATAAAAATTTAAACTGTGCGCTAAATCCTGTAGTAAACACATGTAGGTCCAGTACTCCTGTATACAAGGTATGCCCAGAAAATATCCGACCTTGTGGTGTATCAGAAGTGAGAGTTAACTCTGGTCAATGGCGATGATATTCCCTTCAAAGTGCTTTCTTCGGAAGCCACATCCTCTCACTTTCAGAGCAACCCCTAAAGTCACCTTTTAGAATAGCTAACAACTGCTTTGTTATATTCTGTGATAATTTCCTCTGCGTCTTGAAATAGTTTTACTTTTAGACTATATGGGGTCTGCCAAAGTTATGTAAGGCCGCGTTTCACAAGAAATTCCTGAATCACTTAGTATGGGGCTTTTATAGAATGATAAATATATATTTTGAGCAATTGCACAGCTAGGTGCAAAGTGAGATCACAAGGTAGGATACTAGCCGGACAGACCGTGTAAACTTCTACGAGCGCCTAATACGAAATCATTCAGTTTCGAAAATGAAAAAAAAAACTAGGAGCCCTAGAAACCGACAATCGGTTTTTTCAGATCTTAGGCAAAATGTTTCCAGAAGAGTTATCTTATCAAATGCAATGAGCTTAAACCTCAGTTTGAAAATATCTGAAATTTGTGCATATATTTTATTATGACCGAGCAGACAGAAATACGAAATTAATTCACAAAAGTGGAACTGTAAACTTTTCAGTGCGTCAAAATTAATGTTTCAGGCATCGGATTCATTTGATGAATTTAAAATAGTGTCAATAGTAGCAGGAAATGGGGAAAGCGAAAAGGCTTTGAAATCTGGTGAAATGCCCTCCAGTCTCTCAAATCCTATGAAATCCATTGCAATTTTTTAAATCTTTAAAGTCCTTGGAAATAATATAAAGCCTTAGTCTGGAAAATCCCTAGAAATTCATTCCCGTGTAGAAATCTTCAACTTTGTTCCCTTTTCCAGACTTGGGCCAGGCTGGGGGACCCTAGCCTAAGCCTAGCCTAAATTTTGCAATGGCTCGAGCTTAGGCCCAGATAGTAATAAAGTTCCTAAAACTAATGACAGATTGCGAAGTATTATTCTCTTTTTTTACTTATTACTGGCAAGTTTGAAGTATAAAACTTTACAAGTGGCAAATTTGGTAAAAATTAAAATTCTTCAAGTCTTCAAGTCAAGGCGAGATAATTAATAAAATACCACAATTTGGAAATTCGAATTAGATCATTAGAGAAAATGTTTTAAATCAAAATCTGTTTTAAAAAAATTACCTTAGAGGCCTATTAAGCGAAAGTTTCGCAGTGTCCGCAGAAGACGTTCTGACCGAAATTGGAATTGTCTTCACAAATTCCTAAGACTAAGACAGAATGTTCAGGACACGCAAATATAACGAGTAACGTTTATTTTATTTTTTGAATATTAAATAACTATTTACTTTTGTTCCTTACAAACCTCTTTAAGTATAAAAAACGATGTTTTTTAAACACTTATAAATAAGTTAATTCATGATTCAACTTCAAATTTAGATACAAAATAATTCTGCTAAATTTCGAATTTTTATTGAAAAAATAAAAAATGGCTAGCAATCGATAATAAACTAGGGAAAAATCCAGGCCTAGTTTTACCAAGCCTGGGCCCCGTTTGTGCCATGAACACACAATATTGTCATGGACCATGAACATACAATATTGAAATCTTTTGAAATTACGATTTTTTATATGGTGGATATGCGATTTTGGACAATCTAGCAAAGAAGGTTGAAAACATGTTTAAAGACAAAGTGAAAAAATTTTTCCATTAGCAAGCAGTTTGAGAAAATAGCATCATCAGTGTTAATCTGTTTAAAAAATAACAAAATGTGCATCATTAAAAAAGTGTCAACAAGTAACAATAGTGGCATGAGTCCCAAGCCTAAAGTTCATTTATTACCGTAAAATAATGTTGATAGCAAATTTAGATAATTTTAATTAAATAAATGCATACGTCCTGCTGCAATGCCCCTTGATCCAACTTCAAAACCAAAGTAATTCTCAATGATTTTCTGCGATGCAATTTTATGTAGTTACAATTTCTGCACTGAATTATGTATCTTATTAATAATTAAATGGAATAAAATGTATGATTATTAACGAAAAAGGATCTACGCAATTTTTGAGTTTCGCCTGCACCAGAGGTTAAAATATAATCTATACGGAAACTTTCGTAAATCCGACCAACACACAAAAACGAATTCAACCACATGAATAAGAAATTGTTTCACAAATCTAAAAAAAAAGAAAATTCCTTATATATTACATTAATATTGAGAAACAAGTGTAATTAGAAAACTGATTTAAATTTCTTGGAAAGGCAAGCAACAAAATTCAATCTGTATGAATTGTTTGCATTAAATTTTCTGGTTAGTTTCAAGTGCAAGTAAACCAGAAAATTCCATAAACACAATATATAAAAGTTGGATGGCTTTATTTTTTTTTGTATGTCTATGGATACTAATTATAATTGATGTGAATTCATTTTGTGTTCTAAGAGTAGAAAGAAATGGAAATAGCTAAATATGTTTTTCTTTCTCAATGAATGAAAAAGTTTGATGACAGAAGAAAATTTTGTTTTAAATTATGATTTTTGGCATATTTTTGTCGCAATATAATGACGATCTATCTTCTCACCCTGCTGTAATTCCCGCTTCCAGAAAAAATGAATCGATAATGAACTTATTTATTAAAACTATCGATCACATTTCTGTCTATTTTTGCAATAAGCTTTTTCGTTATTTTGGACATTGAAAGTTTTCATTAAGTTTACAAAAAAAATATAATTCTAAGGAATTTGGACTTTTCACGTTTATTTATATTAGACACACAAAAAATGTTTTTAAAACTAAAATATTGCTTTTAAAACACCGCGATAAGCGCACACGCTGCTTAACCTCGGAGATCGAACGGGAAGCCTCAAACAGTATTCCGTGCGTCCAAGTGGAAAACGAACAAATACCTTGAAAGTTTTTTTCCTCCAAAAATTGAATTCGAATTATCTATAAACTGTTTTCTCTCGCTTAAAATTAGATGTTTTCAAGTTACAAAGTTCTGTACTGCATTTGATTCAGAATTACTCTATATTTCGAACCTTATTGACTCCAAATCTATCTAATTTTTGAGTTATTTTTGAGAAAAAAGTATATTTCTTTGTTAAAGCTATTAAAGTCAGCAAATAAGTTTACTAACTGCGGAAAACTAGTTGAACTGACTATTTTGAACTGAACTGTAATTAACAAAATGCGTGAACCAAAAACCGTAGGGTGCTATTTTTGTTTTTGAACAACTGTACAGGACAGGTTTGTCAAAATTCTGTAGCTTGTACATGAAGCGGCTTATCGTTAATAAAAAGCAATTTTTACTTGATTCCTGTAAAAAAATTAGAACACTGATACTCGATAGAACCTTTTAATTAAAAAAAAAATATTCATATGCATATTTCATTTAATAAATATAACCTATTAAAAGATAATTTGTTTTTACCATGTGATTCACATTACGCGAAAAAATTGCATCAAACTAACTTTTTTTGTCATCAACTCATTTTTGTAAAAAGAATTAAGTGATATAACACCCAACGGTTCTAGGACCACGAAGTATAATGCCTATTCTCTGTATAGAAAATTGACTTATGAAGGCAATTTCGAAACAAAAGTTGAACTTCTTATTAGATTTACCCGTATATACGAGTTGCATAGTTTGTTTGCTTGATGGAAAAACCCGTGTTCCACTTTTCTTTCTCCCGTATTTGTATCGAAGGATCCGCCAGAACGAAATCCTTTTGGCTCACTTTGCATATCGACAATTTGCACTGAGCACGGGTAGAGAGGAAATGTCGACATTCCTGGCAGGGTTGTCTCACGGGACTAGTATGTGTGGTTCACGTTTCACTTGTTTTGCATTGTGGAAAACATATACAACATTCTAAATTCTAATAGGTCTTTAGATCCTTTCAATTACCATCCGAATTTGTAAAATGCACCATTTTCAATTGGTTCCAAAACAATCCACTATTTTGTAGATTGCATCTTTGAAAATTCTGTAATTTATTAAACCATGAGTTATTTACAATAAAATTATTATGTAGGAATCTCGTAATCTCCTTATTATACATGAAGAAATGGTTTCATCCATGTTTTTTCATAAAAAGAAATTAACGACTAGAAAATGGTTGCAACCATTGGCTATTATATTGTTGCTTTCATTCAAAATCCTCTATGCTCAATTTTATTTTCGTCTTTGGTGGATTGGTGATATTACTTGATAGAAAACTCGGAATTAATAATTCATTATTTGAAGGCTAACTGAAATTTTATCTTAAAAATTGGCTTCAAGAATATCGAACAAATTTGCCTAATACCCTGTTCATAAATTCCACAATTCTGATGTGTAAAATAGAAGAGAGGCATGTATTAAGGGAACGAGCACTACAGTAGGTGTAAATACAATTATTGGCCTATCATCGAATTTCCCTCAGTTCTTCGATGTGTTGCTTCAATCAGAGAATTATTTTACCTGTAATCATCATTTATACTGTGAAATTAGTGCATTGGCTTGTTTTATTATTATGTTCGATATTGTTTTTAATGTTGAAAATGTTTGATCTTATTAATATTTCAAAACTCGTGTTATCCAAAAATTACTAAAAAAATTATTAGTCAAAAATGTATTTCTTTAAGGAAACATTAGCCGTTTTCTGAAGCTTTGCGACAAACACTTTCCATAACTTAATCTGAAATGGTATAAAAACATTAAAAAGAATACATTCACTTTTATAATAATATATCCTACAATTGTTTGTAATTTGACCCATCAATCAAAAGGTACTCTTTGAATTCGTGGAAAAAACATAAAATTCAAAATCTATTTTAAGAACTTTATCGTTTTCCTTAACAATTCAAACCTCCCTCGCTATTCCTCTTGTTTCTTGTCCTTCGTGACTATTCCGTATAAATCTCTCATTAAATTCGTCAATCTTCCTGTAAGAAAAAATGTCATCTTCCGCAGCTTCTTACCTTTCAAAAAAGGCAAGGCGTTGGATTTCGGCATCGGAGGTGGAGATTGATCACGAGGACCATTCTGCAAGCTTGTCGCGATGTTGGCCCGGGCGGCATGACTCCCACTTCGCGTGTTTCACCCCTTTTATTTCTTATCCACCTTCTACCTTTTTTCTCACTAAGTCTTAAATGGATCCTAAACTTTGTTTCTGAGAGATCACCACGAAATTAACTCACACACCGCTCAAATCCACCCCAACTCACGAGATGGTTCGTTCACCCGCACAGCGAAGCCCAGGGAAATTATTTTCGATTACTACGAGCAATAAACTATCATGCTGAGTGTAATTCCACCTGATTTTAGATTCAAAAGATTGGACAAGAAGAGAAAATTACAAAAGATCTGAAAGAGAGGGAAAGATCCTGGTGAAATTTGCAACGACACCTGAGCGCAGGACACGATGGCCCGGCCACTGCGCCGGCACTGAGGCTCCGCCGCAGCCTCGGCCTCCTGGTGCTACCCCCTTCCCCCCCATCATGTCTACATCAACAACCCTCTCGTTCACTCTCTTTGCATTCCTCTCGCTCTCTTTCGCATTTCCCGCCCCCACCATTGGTCTCTCATCCTGCTCTCGTCCTCTCCTTTTCGAATATCATCCTGTCGGTCTTTCTATTTCCTATTTCCCTTCAAATCGCGTCTCTTCACCTCTTTCTCATCCCTTTTCTCCCATTCTATCCCTTTCTTGATATATTTCCATCCATTATCACTCTTTCTTTGTCTTTCAACCTTTTTTAAATGTTATTCCTTTCTGTATTTTCCTTCGCTTTCATTTTCACACCCCTCTTAATATTTTAAGATTAACATATATTCATAGAGCATGTAGGTAGATAAAATAATAATAATAATAACAAAAAAAATGATAAAATTCTGCGTCCAATAATGCCAAGTTGAAGGCAAAACGTCAATTAAATTAAAACATATTGCAAAAGAACGTTAAATTTCGATTTATTTTTAAAAAAGGAATAACTGTGGTAATAGTTGACAATTTTCAATATAATTCACGTCATTTAACTTTCAATTCATTCTAATTTGTGAAATACAAGTCTGTAGTAATATACGAACATTTTAAGCACAAAATTAAAACAATCGTTGGACACATTTTTCTTCTGTTCCTGATAAGTTTATATGATAACTTAATGGTTCGGTATAATAACAATTGTAAAATTATTTAGGAATTTTTCAATATAGCCTATTGTATAGAATCATACTGTCTTACATACCTCTGTTCGTTGGTCTCATCTATAGTATCATCTTAACTGACTGGACTACCAAAGTCACTTGCCTTTGTTGGTTGAACTGATCTATAGTCCTGTGTTAACTAGGTGCACTATCAAATTGTCTTGATTTTGTTGGTTGGAATAATCTATAGTCTTGTCTTAACTAGCTTGAAAACTAAAGTGCCAGTCCCATTCCGTTGCCTTGTGGCTTTTCTTTTGATATATGAACTGACCTACAGTCATTCTTTCATTGCCTGCAGTGTCTTCGACCTTAAATATTTTGAACAGGATTTACATTGCCAGGACAGCCCCATGATTTTGCCTATTATTGCCAGAACATCGCTATTCTGTTGCCCTTATTAGCTAGACTGGCCTTGTTAGTGTTTCCAGTATTGTCAGTGATCTTGCTGATGAAGTTTTATCGAAAACTCTCAACTTAATCTTTAAATTTTGAGTCAGATAATAGATTCACTTGTGATCATACTCATCACGTTCAAGCTCACCTATCTAGGGAACTTTGAATTTTTTCGACTTATGGCCATTGGCATTTTTTAACAGGATGGTTTAAGATATATTATATTGCAATTTCACCCAACTGGACCGGAACCGGAATTTATTATAAAGTGTGCGAGATCTTTTGTGACACATCCTATGTTTCTACAATATATATGTGATACAACATTGCAGAAGAGCAAAAACCCAAATATTGTACATTACTAACCTAATAACAAAAATTATGCTGTTTCCACATCGTAGATATAGTCCAAAACCACTAAAAGTGACTCGCTTTTTCATATTTGAAGACAAAAATATTTTTTTATAAGATCTAAGCAACTAGAAAAAAAAACAAATTAGAACAAACAATTTTATACTAAACTGTAAAGCAATGAGGCTATTGAAATATGTTTTATTGTGGCCAAGTGTCCTTGCAATTGAAAAACTCTTTAAAAAACGACTTTTCCGATATTTTCTTATAATTATATGAATTTATATATTCATAATATATTTAAACAGTAATATATTATAAAGGTTCACGTTAAAATAATTTGTATTGAACTTGATTTAGACAAGAAGATTTATAACTTTAATATTGCTTTTTATTTAAAGATACAAAAATCTTCGGTATCTAAATTTAGTAAAAATGCACTCTGTTGTACCTATAAATTTTTGTCTGTGTAGTGAGGAACCTATTAAAAAATGTTTTAATCAATTTCTTATTGAATCTTAAGAAATCTAGCCAAACCACGATTTTTTCACATAATGTCCTCACCATGCAGACGCGAATTTAAGTATACTGGAAAGCATTTTTACTTCATTTATACACTTAAATTAATTTTATCGTAAAAAACAATATCTCTGTTTCAAAAATTTTCTTGTAATTTAGAGTCCATAAAAATTATTTTGACTTCAACCTTTTAATTATATTATTCTAGCAATATATTGGTAATACACTTTCGATAACATATATTGAGTAGTTTTGACTCTCAAAAGAAAGCTTTCATTCCTACATTAAAACTGAGAATGAAGAACTTATATTTTTCAAAAAGTCATATAAAGCATCAAATAAAGATACAAAATATATATTGCTTTCCATTGACCAACTTTGAACATCAAATCGGCAAAACTAATAGTTCTTGATAGTTTCTGTCAAGAAAATTTATAGATTCGCAACATTTTAGAGTACCTACGACGAGCAACTTTTAGGCAAGCCCTCTCACAGGAAAACTGTCTTAATGCATCTTTACAAGAATTCTTTTTTAAATCATAGCCTCCAAAAATATAATAATTGATGATATATCAGACAAATTGTGAATAGAAGGGCTAACAAAAAAAGGAGAACGAAAACTTTAAGAAAATGATGAAAAAAGACTAAAATAGCTACAGTCCAACTCCGATAACTTGTCATCCGATAAGTATACACTACCCTTAAAACGTAAGGCACGCACGCTAATTGTGGATTTCCCACTACGTGTACTATTTCGCTCATAATTTGCACCCCTGATTTACGCATGCGCGCACCTAATATCGTTCTACTAGAGGGGGCATACGATAAGTCCGCAATTCCTAGAATTTTCCGCCCCTACAGCCCCGAAGTTGGAAAGACGATCTCTCTTGAAGAGAAAAGTCATAAGGTTATCTAATGTTTTTGTTGAGACAGTAGTCATAGAATATACAGTGATTCATTGTAAAAAATGTACATTTCCTTTCTAACTTTTAATTTGGACGTTCCGCGTAATACACTATGTATATTTACTGAACCCATCTATCCTATATATGTATTTCCTACTACGTATCAATTTTACATAAGAATATAAATCTTAAAATTTAAATTTATAAGGAAAAAATGAGAAAAGTCACATTTCATCGCCTGCTTACTGAAAAACACGATTTTCAATAACTATTATGATATTTGTCCCTCTGCATCTCATCAAATTCGACGTCTATTTTCTTATTTATTTTCATTTTCATGATTCGAAAAACTATAAAAAAAAGTTAAAGTACAACTGAATTCGCAATATTGCTCGAATCAAAAAGTATCAATATCTAATTTATAAATGTTAAAGAAAAGGATTTTTCAAGAGCGTTTTGATACCTACTTTCCCAGGCTACTGTGAACGCTCTCACTATATCTCGTCGTTGTCGCTAGTCGATATTTAGAGAGGAAATGACGTTCTTTCTCGCGGAACTTGGAAAATTCTCATTCCTCGTGAACTGTGCTTTACTCTATTCTGCTCTAGAATAGTGCCCTCCCCTACTCCCCTCTCTTTTTGCCTAAAGGTGATTTCCATTAATGTAATGACGCTGTTGGCAAAGCCTCATAAACCGATTCATGTGGATTATTATCTGCAGGAGAGTTAAATCTAGGAAATTGGGGTTTAAATTTAGAATTATTTGAAGTGAAAAATGAAGAGGATTGATGGTACAAGAATTACAAATATTTTTTGCGATTCATTCTTGCTTGAGCTTATATCATTTTTGATTCAATTTTTATGTTAAGAAAATTTGAAAAAATATAAGTAAGGATCCAGATTGACAAGCTTTCTTACAAAAAGATTAAAGGTACTTTTAAAAATCAGTATTAAAGAACCGTTCAAAATGTTATGAAAGTCTGCGTCGGAAAATCTTAAAAAGTTGTAGGAAAACTGTGAAATGTATACCACACCAGTCTCTAAACAATTATCTTCATTTTAAAGTTACAAAAATTCAAAAATCGTTTTGGATTCCCATTATATAACCAAAAATTTACAAGAATGTGTGTCAAGTTCCAATCGGTGATCACCGGTCTTGAATAATCGATATTAATTTTTCCGGAGATTAGTTATTACGATGTTTTTGGTAAGTTTGATGGGTTCGATGAAAATTAAATCACTTGTCCCAGCATACGTGCATTCATGTTAGAAATAAATGTTAGTTCACCATGTGACTTTGAATACTGCACCACGTATTTTTTAATGGTGTTATTTTAATTTAAATAAGAAAAAAACATTAATTCAGCAATATTCACCAGGATTTTCATTTCCCCGGCTTTTTGTAAAAGATTATCTTTCTAATATATTACCTTTAAACTTTAAAATTTTTTCTGTCTATTACAATAAAACTTTCTCAATTTTAAAAACTGTGTTTATGACTTTTAAACGTATTTTAATATTCTTGTCGTGATTTACTTATTATATTATTATTTCTAATTAATTCTTGAATTAGATAATGTAACCTCTTCTAAAGACCGAACTGTATATATGTATGCATCTGTTTTAATTGCTGTTATTATATTTGATTTTTAACGAGCGTATAAAAATCTATCAATTAGATCTCGCAGTTTTCAAATAAATAATCCCTGATTGGGGAGTCTAAGTTGACCCCGAAACGTGTTGGTCTCTGGTGGAATAAAAAATACGTAGAAAGGAAAAAGTGTGAGTTTGGCTTTTGTTGACTTTCTCGCTTCTTCCACCTCTTTTTTCAATTGGTTATTTTTGTCTCTATTCAGCCGAAAAATGAGGTAGTTTGGAAATTTGTTTTTTAATGGTAATTATTTGCCATGCTTAATTTGCATAAAATTATTCGTGATAAAATGGATTACTTTTCAATCTTAAATACAAATTTCTCAGATATTTTACCTTACCTTCAACTCGTACTGTTACTTAGGAAACTTGTGGAGAAAAACTGAATTTGACAGGAACCCATACATTTTGCAAATGTTTTATTGACTTGAATGAAGGAGAAGACTTCAAAACTTGCGGCCCGTCAATTTCAGTTTTTTACCACAAGCATCCTAAGTCATAGCATGAGTTAAAGTCATGATGCCACATCTAAAAAAATGTCGGCGGCCGACAGCAATGATCGCAATGATAAAAGCAGAGATCTATTTCTTTTAATCAAAATTAAAACAAACTTCTATTAAGAAGCAACATTTCTTTCTCCGATCGATCCAAATAGTCAACTTCAATATGAATATTAGTTCACATTTCATATTCATAGATAAAATTAAGAATGTTCATGTACCCATTACCCACTCATTATTATCTTTAGATGTGGTTTCTATGTTCGATAACATTGCGTTAGATTTACTTTCTGATTGCATAGAAGAAAAATTAGAAGTTTATAAAAATTTAACAAAAATATCTAATTCTGAAATTTTAATAGCTGTTAGAACAGTGTTTAATAATACTGTTTTCTCTTTCAGACAAAAGTTTTATAAACAAATATCAGGTTGTCCTATGGGTTCTCCCCTATCTCCAGTTGCTTCCAATCTCGTTTTAGAGGATTTAGAAAATAGAGCATTATCGAAATTAACTTTTAAACCACTTTTCTATAAAAGGTACGTGGATAACATATTTACTATCGTTCCCACTGACAGTATTCAAAAATTAATTAACACATTCAATAGTATAGAAGAATCCTTACAATTTACTTTTGAATTAGAAAATAATGACAGCTTAAATTATTTGAATATATCAATCAAAAAAACTCAAAATGGAAGTTTAATTAACAATTAGTACAAAAAACCTTCATGGTCCGGGCAATATGCAAATTATAATTCACACCATCAATTTAACCAAAAAGTTGGATTAATAAAAGGGCTAGTAGATAGATGCATAAAACTAAGCGATTTCAATTTTAGAGAAGAAAATTTAAAAGAATTAAAAATTACATTACAACAAAATAATTATCCATTACCTTTAATAGAAAGTGTGATCAAAGAAAGAATAAACGAGATTTACAATAGTTCCAGTAAACAAAATAAATGGTTGGATAATTATAAAAAAACTGATTTACATGTTTCGTTGCCATATGTGCAAGGTTTATCAGAGAGATTAAAAAGTGCTTTGAAAAAATTCAACATTAATGTATATTTTAGAAACAATCACAAATTAGAAAATTGTTTTATAAATAAGAAAGATTCTGAAAAAATTGAAAGTTTGTGAAACGTAGTGTATTTAATAATATGCAAAGATTGCAAAAAAGTTTATCTTGGTGAAACAGGTAGAAGGTTAAAAACAAGAATAGCTGAACATAAAAGAGATTGCGGAATTGGCAATTTGGACAAAGGTTTGTCACAACACTCGTGGAATTTTGATCACCTTTTTGATTTTGACTTTGATAATATAAAGATTTTAGCCAAAGAAAACAACACTTACAAACGTAGAATTTTAGAATCAATTTTCATTGATAAATATAAGAACAGTTTCATTAATTTAAAAACAGAAATACTTAATGTAACTCAACATTGCCATAATATAATAATTTGAATAGTAAATTTCTAAAATACCTTGGCGCGCTATTTTCGCTGAAGTGGAATTAGGCCCTCTATACAGAAACCTCTGTACTGAATATTTAACATAGCCCAAGTTTAATTTCCTGTCACCATTACTTTCTTGTCCGTCGTGTGACTATCGTTGGTTTGCTCAAGTGTTTTAAAATGTAACCTTAATTATTGGGAGGCTCTTGTCTTGTCTTTTCATTTCAAACTTGATCGTAAGACCGAAGGAAAAATGGAACAAATGTTCATATTTAAGTTGATCTCTTTCTTTTACCGTATTAATTTTGTAGATGCTGTGAAATAATACTTTTTTTACAGTGCCGACTGAAACTTAAAGCATTTTTTTTTAAACTTCATACATGTCTTCAAAAGGTCAAAAATGTCTCTATTACCAGTTATTCCATTCAAAATTTCGTTGCTATTGGTACACATTTTTTTTTTTGGTTCAAAAAGCTTCCCGCCCTATTTTTGAATGAGTAATCAAGTTCCAAATAAAAGTTTTACTAAAATGGAAAAAGCAATTTTCTATTTTATTGTTCCAGAATCCTATTATTTGGCATATTAGGTTGCATTAAAGAATCTGTAATATTATATACTTAAGATATTTTTTATATTATGCAATATCTCCGGAAAGTAAAGAGAATGGAAGTTTAAGCAGCACTTCATCATCCAAAGTGCCTTGATAAATTTTAAATTCCACTTGTCCCTACCATCCTTCCACTTTAATCAGTAATCTTTCTTCGTAGCATAAAACAATGAAGATAAATAATCTTTAAGTCTAAAAATCCACAGTGATAAAAATGGATTAAACTTTTTATATTATATACATAGAAGGAAAGAGTAATAAAATTTTTGCAATATAATCTTTAAATTACAAAACCAAGGATGTTTTAATATTTTCTCATGTTTTAAATAAAACCCCTCAGCGAGTTTTGAATTTCTTTTGTTTAAAATGTTATGAGAATGCAAACAGAAAAAAATGTTTATTCTTTTGTTTTTCTTCTATCTTTTAATGAACAACTTTTCTACTCTTAGCATCTCCTGAACTTGATGCGCACAGGTTTGTGCAACCGGAAAAAGATTGATAAGTAATATTATTTGTTATAATCAAATTATACTATTAAATATTGAACATTGTAGATTATTTATTTTTCAAGTAATATTTTGGCGTAAAATTACTAGTTTTTATCAACCAAGGTGATACTTGATCACAATACTAATTGTTAATTTTATAAATAAATTATATAAAAAATTATACAAAACAAATAATTTGGACAACAAAAAGCAGAGTAGAATCTTTTTTTCCTTAATAATTTTACCAGTATTTTTCAGTAGGTTATTTGTAAAATTAAGAAAAAATATAAATGCTTACGAATATAAATGCTTAACGAAACGTAAATAGCAGAGAGAGAATTTATAATAAATAACATAAATGTCATATTTCATATTGTAATTTGTTAATCATAAATGAAATTAATGTCATTTGTTACACACCAATTATAATAACAAATAGTGAAATTTATCGATTGTTAGTTTGTAAAGCAATATTTTTACGATAAAATCACTTGGTTTTATCTACAAGTTAGAGTAGATCATAAAAAATTTTTAATCAATACGATTTGTTGATTTTTCAAATAAATTATGTATGTACACAAAATGAATTATATAGATAGAAAAAGAAACTTTTTTAATTTTCTGCAATTAATGTTTTTAATTATGTCTATTAATATGAAAATGTCATCGTTAGGGATTTATGGTATTTTCAAAAACGTCAGGAAATGGATCGACCTACCAAGAGTATATTTTATTACAGATGTTTGTTCCATATTTTTATTGATCTCTCAAGTTACAAAAGTTTTTGGAAAAAAAATATCACTGTTTTTTCCATTATAATATTTTCGTAAATGTGTAGTTTGATTAATTTTGTATTTGAAATTCTAGTCAGGCATTTAAAATTACGTCAAAGATGAAAATTTTATGTAATATATTTTTCACCATAAAAATCGCCACTTTTGATTTTCAAGTGTACCATTCGCTTTTTATAAATTTCAATTGTCTCAGCATTAAATGTTGAGGTCACTAACCTTTCTTTCTTTGAAGTAATTTAAGAAAACTTAATTAATAGAAGCGTAACATAAAATTCAATTCATATAGTTTTTAAAAGCTACGTAACTCACTATAATCTCTAAGAAACGTAAATCATTTAAAATTCTTAATCCATTTAATTACGCTCTATTAAATCCAAATTTTCTGGAAAGTAATGCCCGTTATTTTCATTATTTGTTATATTGTGAACATATATTTTATCGTAGAAGCGGATCTTGAATAATGACTACAATTTTCATTTCCAGCACGACCAGCAAATTAAGGAGTGTGTTATTTAAGAACTATAGCGCTTTATCTCACAAATATGATACTTTTCCGAGTGGCTAGGCAATTTCGATTGTCTATTTTCTGCCTTATCTTAAATACAGAAAAAAATATATGAACGAAATTTCTTATTAAGTATACCCGCGTAGATTATTTATTTATTTATGAAGGAAAAAATTCGATGGATTAAAACTAACATAGATTAAAAATAAACAGAGTTAATAATTCAACAAAGTAAAATGGAACTAATCCAAATGCTTTGTTCTTATCCCGCCATCCTGCATTGTGCAAGTCTGACCAATGTTGACCTTCTCTATTGAACAGTGGTCATTTATTTTTGCCGAAATACAAATTTCGGCTGCATATTGGACAGATAGTCAACATTTATTTAGTAAAATTTTATGTTTCTTAAAATGCAAATCTCTGAACATTTTCCTAATTGAAAGCCTTCATATATAAAAAGAATTCAACATTCTGAAATAATAAGCTTAAAAAGTATCTGAATAAAAATCTAACTAAATTTGAAAATAATTTAAATAATATTTTGTATTGCTCGATAGTACAGTTTCTTTGATAATCTGGTATTTTTTAGTTTGATTTCCGGCTAAGTAAAATAATTGTTTTTAGTACAAATTATCAGGGAGTCGATTACGATTCTCTTCTCCATTATTCCACATTTTAGGTTCCAGAATCCACCATTTTTTACATTCTTTCAAAATTATTTTACATTTATATGAATAACATTACAAAAAAATATATGATTGTCGAATTTTCAATCTAAAATATCAATTCTGAGGGAAATGAGTTAGAATCGACGCCCATATGACCGAAAAAATGTAACTGATAAGTTTGGAATTTGAAAATAAAATAGGTCGCAATTTACAAATCCTTGGCATTTGAGTGTAAGTGAAATGTATACAAATCTGTGAACTTTCAAACTGTTTTTACCTTCAATACCAATTACGAAATGATGATGTAAAAAAACTAAAAAATGTGAACTAATTAACTGAATAAACTAACTAAAATAAATAACCAAACTAAGTAATTTAACTAAACTTACTTAAATAACTAACTGAACTGACTAAAGGCGAGAAAATAAAAAATCATTAAGGTGAATTCATTAGTTGAAATAGTAAAATTTGACAGCACTTTTAATTGTTTTTCACTGACAATCAGTCTTAACTATAGTTGTTAAACCAGAGGCTCGATAGTAGATTTTGAGTAAAGCTTAGTATCAATTAAATCTTCCACAAGTGAGAGAATTGATATAAGAAATTTTTTAAAAATCATAGGTATTCGTTAAGATGAAATTTACAAGTGGTACTTTTTTAATATAAACTGATTTATTATTGTACCGGTTAGAGCTTAAAATGTGAAAAATAATTATCTCGGCTCTGGGAAGAGATTTTAAGCAAAAATGTAGCTTGATAAAAATTTCACGATTCATCAATTTCACGTCAGAAATTAAAAGGTCAATGAAATTAATAATTTCTGAATAATATCGATCTTAATGAGTTTTATTATTGGAAATTACGTAATAAAAAAAACGTCCTTCAGGGCATTGTCAATTTAGCGGGAACACAATATGACCCTTTTTTTAGGGATCTGTGTCCTCACTACATTGGACCATGCCCTGAAGAAATTACGAAATTGCCAGTTTTAAAACTCATTAAGGTCGATATTGTGCACAATACTCATGAATTTTTATAAATTTATAATACAAATTCTTTCACTTGTGGAGGACCTCAATGTCGAGGTATTGAAAGTTAAGGGTAATTTCTGCTCTTGTTGCACATATTTTTCAATAAAGAGAAAACACACAATTTTTACAAAAATAAAACTGACGTAATTTTTTATCTTTAATTTTGAAGAATTTAATTTTTCACCGATTACTGAAGCTTAAAACTCAGGTTCCAGTAATTTTTGTACCGATTTCAGTGAAAGTAACGCGCATTAGATTTAGTAAATCAGGAAAGAAAATAAAGAAGTAAATCTGGCCAATTAAGGAGGTGGTTCGCTGGTTTGTCTGTGAAGATCAGAATCTCTGTAATCATTAGTTCTTATCTGGGAAATCCCATGCTTAAGGGCGATTATCTCGGAGAGTGTGAGAGAGGGTGAGACACACCTGTCGGCCTTGGCCTCGGAAATCAAAAGGTGTAGAAAGTCAAGGACGTGCATGCGATGTTTCATTAGGATCGATATATGTGGCGGGCCAGGATGCACTTGAGTTTCAAAAAGGGTTACATAGCTTACAGGCTTGAAATGCCAAAGCCATCATCTATTTACTCTCATCAATCTAAAACTCTATACAGGGCTTTTAATACACTATAGAATTTCACGAATCTAATAATAATTCAAACATTATTGGCAGTTTTTTATTTCAAATAAATTTTGAAACCTTTTTTAAATGTATTGTCTCAACAAAAAAATCTACGATGCAAGAAATGTCGCTATGTAAGAAGTTACTAGTATGATAAATATATTTTGTAAAATGAAAATTTGCTAAATAATTTGAAAAGGTATCTAAATTAAAAAAATTAAACTCTAAGTTGTGTGAATTAATAACAAATATAATTTTTTCAATTAAAAGTAAGAAATCTTGAAAAAGTAACTCTTTGATGAAAACTTTTTGAGACTTAAATAATATTTTTTCCGCAAGTATTATATTATAATATTATATA
>NC_046658.1:52691057-52695351 GCF_010883055.1 Belonocnema kinseyi | reverse complement strand
AGTTTTGGAGAGTTCTGTGTCACACTTACATTGAATAAAGTCCATACGGAGAAAAATATATATTAGCACTGACTATCCAGATATTACTATTTAATGCCTTAGTGATTTAATGATGGGACAGAAATCTAGATACTGAAGCAGAGCATTCATAAATAGTTAAGAAAAGATTTTAACAAACAATATCCAAGATATTAAATGGCAGAATCTAAGATATTCAAAAAATATTTTTCAAGTATGCAAAGTTACTTGTAAAGCGTACCATTATCTTTAAATTTCAAAAGGATTTTATATCTTAGGCCTTTTTTTACATCCGAGTCCTCAAGCATTGGCCGTTTTTCACAATTATTCAATTTCCTTGTGGAAAGGATAACACGCTGTTCAGAGCTAACATAAAACATGCCTGTAGTTGAGTTCTCATTTTCTGGAGAAAATTCTGATACATCCAAAAACACTTAATGCATTTTTCACGAAACCTTTCAACGCAATACATATTCGAAAAACCACAACTCACATGACGAATGCTCAAGATATAGATAAAGCATGGTTAAAATCCTTTGTCGCTACATCACACACCAACGACATTGCTCCAATTTTATACTTGCAATATAAACAGATATTGCCCTTTAATATCTTGTATATTGAATATAAAATATTAGATCTTGTGCCGTGTTATCTATATATTATTAATAAAGATAAAACTTTTTAATTTCTTCTTTTTAATATGTATTTTTCTCCATGCAGAAAGATGTTTTCTTTTTCATTTAAACTTTAACAGTATTAAAACTCATCATACGATCGATATTAGTCAGAAGTTTCTTACTCAGAAATGATTTTACTTAGAAAATAGGTTGAATATTGTATGTTACAGGTCGACTGAACTGCTAAACAACCGAATTTTTGTCATAAAGTGAAATATTACTCAAAATAATTGATAAATTCAAATTTCATAAAAAGTGTCAATTCATGCGAAAATTTTCCGATGAATCGGAATAATATTGAAGGCTAAGGTCGACTTAACTGCTTAAAATGAGGCATTTTTAAATTTTCTGAATCTGCTATATCCCTTTTCTAAAAAAACGATAATGTGTATCCATTGAAATTTTTTTAGGTGCTTTTTTGAGTATTGCAAAATTTTTTATGCAAGTCGATGAAAAATGGAGGATCTACCTGTAAAAGTGGCTAAAGTGCATATAGCTATGTCAAGAATATATATTCACTATTTTTTTTTACTTTGGGGCAATTAATTTTCGCTAATCTTTATAGAATTGGTAAAATCACAGCAAGTCATTATTTTCATAAGATTCCTTAACTTTTATAATATAAAAGTCGAGTTTTGTACTATTCTATTGCATTATTGCAGCCATTCAAAAGCTATATTTTTCCTGATTAATCTAATTTGCAAATAAATTTTTCAAGGCTGAGATTCTCGTTCCTGAATTTAGTAACCATATGTACTACAAAGAAAGGTTAGAAAGTTCAAATTTTTGCATTTATGATTACTAGTATTTTGCATATCAAGTTTACCCTCGAGAAGGGTGGTTATGCGTGCAAAGAAATTTGCATGGAACATGATCGTGAACTCTGCTTCTATTTTATACGTCTCACGCCATTTGCAGCAAATGCGAAAGAATTTTTCAAAAACGTGCCTTATTACATTACTGGAAATATCACATGAAAAAATTGTCAACCGACGTATGTAGGAATTCGTGCATAAAACGGTAATTTATTCAACTCTTTTATTTTTCCCATTTAATTACACCTTAGAATAAATGCGCAAAATTAATTCTATTTTCTGATAGAGTATCGTATTGTACTCTAAAGAAAAGAAAGTTGACATCCATGCAAATGAAGCACAAATAGAAAAGATAAAGATCGATTTTTTTCAGAACAATTTTCCAATTTATTCCATCCTGTATTACTGTTCACTTTTACGTTGGATGAAGCTTTACTATTGTATATTTTCCCGCTTTTCACTTGTGAATTCCTCGATAATTAAAAAAACAACGACTTTTCGAATTTTAGGGCATTCTTCTCTCTTTTGAAAGAACAATGAACAGGATCGATTTTCGAAAATCGGTGGATTCCTCTTTGATTTATAGAATTAGGGAACAATGCCTCAAAACTACGTCGTTAACGCTTGCCGGACAGGCTTTGCCAGCACATAGGTACCTATACTTGTCGCCAGTGCAGAAATATCAGAAATCCGATCTGCATTGGTACCCGATTTGTCCAACAATAGTAAGCGATTTCCCTGTGCATTATCCTGCTGGATGTCGTATAAAACCTGTGAATCGCCATGGTGAATTTTCTCATTAATCAAGCAGGAGTGTGCATCCTTCCTCAGTTTTAGGGCTCTAATTAGGATAAGAGGGGGTCGTCAAATTGGGTTTCAGGAATTAAACTAAAGTTTAGAGTATGTCTCGTTGTAAAAAGTTCACTATTCGTTTTAATTAACTGATTCCAGGACTTATAGTACGGAGCGTAGCGTACATTCTCACTGATTACTGGAGTTCAGTAAACATTGCCGAACTACATTAGGGGCCTCCGCATCGCACTTTAAATTCCAAAATGTTTCTTTAATTTAATTTAATAAACGCTTAAGACAAAACATTAATATTTAACAGACCTTAGGCCTAAGATGCTCAAAAACAGTGGGAATGTCGAGAGGAATTTAATAGTCAAAACCCCGTACGGTGTAAGCCCTATTATGCCTTATTCCGCAGTATTACGCTTAAAAATTACATTACGTTTAAATTTCCAATAAATGGCTAAAAAGGCTAATTATCCCAAAAACGTTACGTGATGGAGCAAATCTGACACTAGATTCGGATTCACTGACTTTAAAAATATATAGCTTGGTGGTCTAGTTTACCGCAAATGGCAGTTTTATTTTTTTCGTGTCTTCGTTCTCAGCAAAAGATGTATTAGTTATATTTTCATTGAGGCTGTGGGGCTGCAAAGAGAAGCAGTGGCTGGTAAAGCTTATTTTAGGATGATGCCGGAAACCACACTTAAATGGGATTTCCAATGTTATAAAAACGATTTTTCATATAAATGGTTCAATTTTCAACTAAATAGACGAATCATTAACCAAAATAGGAATATTCCAATCACATTTAAGTGAAAAAACATCAGGAGGGAAGTTTATTGAAATCAGGGGAAGAAAGAGGAAATATTTTTTAAAATGTGTAACAAAAGGAATAGGGGAATGAGTGTGAGTTCTTTATTTATATGTGTTTCAATAAATCGATATTCACATTTATATTTTCCATGTTTGATGTCACATTCTACATAATTTGATCTATTCCAAGATTCCTCTTACCAGCGTTTACCGACATCTGAATCAGTCGATGGTTCGTTTCTGTACTAAATGTAGAAGATACTAAATTTCGCACGTAGACGACTCATCAAGTACTCTAGATGTCAGAAAAATTCGGTAAGGAATCGTACATATAATACGTAACACGTTTTTTTTAATAAAGACAAGAATAGAGTTAACCTTAATTCAAAAATGACACAAGGATGTAAACAAAAGAAAAACACGTGTGAAAATAATAAACCGAATTGCCTATGACAAAGCCACCGAGCGCGTCCTCGGGTTGCGGATAGAGGGTCCCTGTACCAAGGGTTTCTGCTGAAAATGGTTACAAAAATAAATAGGCAGTCGCGGACAATTGTCCAGGGGTGGTCCCGCAGGAATTAATCCCCAAGCGGAGGTGTGAAAACTGTGCCGAAAGCTGAATGGCACCTGGGTGAGGTGTCTAGAACGGTGACTCTGGGATACCGGACGACCTCTCAGAGTACGCAGCTTTATCCATGCATGCGGGGCTCTACAAGGATGGACGAACCCCTTTCCCTAGCTTCTCGTGGGAACAACGATGACAACACCAAACATAGTTGTAGTAAGTGCGGTTCAAAACAACAGAACGCGCAGGGCTCCCGACAATGGGTCAGCCAACAATGCCGACCAATCTAGAGTTGGGGGAGCCAATGAAAATGGATTCAATGCGATCTGTGGTGCGAGAAACACCCTGAGCTATCGTACTTTTCGCAGCAACGTCTGCGAAACCATGCTGAACTACTCCGTAAAAGGGGCTATGTAAAAGGAACGCCACTGGGCTGATCATAAGACCAAAAGACGAATGCATCAACTTGCCGTAAAGATAGGCTGGGCAAGACAGTACGCGTCCCTCATTCAATGTGTGATTGACTACATCACATCTGGCAGGAATTTTTCCGCCAAGGTTCGAAAGTTCGCGCGCGAACTCCGGACCCGTTATCACACACTTAACAA
>NC_046658.1:52685206-52690957 GCF_010883055.1 Belonocnema kinseyi | reverse complement strand
ATGCCCACCCATCACTACCGAGGAGGTGAAAAAAGTATTAAGAGGGATGAAGAACTATTCCGCACCGGGACCAGATTATATCAAAACTTTCTGGTGGAAGAAATTTTCTTCAACCCATCAGCATTTGGCCCGTATTTTCACCTCATATTTGAAGTTAAAAGAGCCGATTCCAGAGTGGTTGGTGGAAGGGCGCACAATACTCCTGCCGGAAATAGGCAACTTAGCTGACCGAAAGATCCTAAATGATAGGATTGTTCGGGCAATTGAACCTGTGTGGCAAGAAATGTATGAACCACGAGGCTCAAAGAAAGGCGTATCCGCATGTCGGGAGAACCTGCTTATCGACAGATGTGTCTGCAAAGATGCAGCATTCTACCAGCGTGACCTATCGATGGCCTGGATTGATTATCGGAAAGCTTTCGATTCTACATCCCATAGACTTATCATCTGTCTTTTGGAAATCTTAAAGGTTCATCCTCAAATAGTTGGGTGCATAGAGAGATTGATGCCACTTTGGAAAACCAGATTTACTATCTCATCTGGCAAAAATCGTGTGACAACTAAGAAGGTCACGTTTCAGAGAGGTGACTTTAGGGCGACACCATAAGCCCACTCCTCTTTTGCCTTACATTATTGCCACTATCTCTAGCACTGCGCCATTCCGACGAGTACTTGTGCGGCAAACCTGCAGATCGAAAGTACAAGGTCACTCATGTATTTTACATGGACGATCTTAAGATCTATGCTAAAAACAGAGAGTAACTGCATCTAGCTCTGGGGATTGTCGAACGATATACTAAGGAAATTGAAATGGAGTTTGGGTTAGACAAATGCGCCAAGGTTTATTTGAAGCGAGGAAAACTTAATGGCATCCCTGAAGATCCTGAGCTCGTTGATAGAAGCGCCATACGACATATTTGCGCTAGAGAGACTTAAACATACCTGGACATGCCACAGAGCCGCATTCAGGATGTGACGTCTATAAAGGATACTCTCCGAAGCAGATACAAACGTCTCATCCGACAGATTTGGTCTTCCGAACCGTCGGCGAGGAGTAAAGTATCCGCAACGAACATGCTTACCGTCCCGGTACTACTCTATTCATTTGGAGTAGTTCCATGGACGAAGAACGGGCTCAGATCTCTTGATATCGGGACAAGAAAGGTTATGCACATAAACAAAAGCATGCATCTTAAGTCTTCCGATCAGCGACTGTACATCTCACGCCGTCAAGAGGGTCGCGGAATATTGAGTCTTGAATGTCTTTACAACAGGATTATTCTGGGTACAGCACATAGAGTTGCAAATGGAAGAGACCCTCTTCTTAAAATGGTCAGGAATCACGAAGAAGTGGGCAAAGGAGCATTTCTATACAAAGCAGCGGAGGAGGCTGCTGAAGCAGTCGGGCTTGACTTCAGTATTAGGGGTGAGCAAAATGCATCAAATCTAATCTATCTCGAGTACTCACTCCTGAAAGCCCGGATTAAGAAAGCAGAAGAGAAAAACTTTCGTAAACAGCTCCTCGATAAGAGGGTACATGGCATCTTCCACAGAAATGTGGAGGATCAGTCAATGTCGTGTGAGCTAACTTTTGCTTTCCTTTAATCACCCGGATTGAAATCTGGTGCAGAGGTTTTCATTTTTGCATGCCAAGACGGTGTCATTTCCACCTTAACATACCGTCGCCACATTTTGAGCCAAGACATTCTCGATGATAGCTGCAGGGCTTGCCATGCACACCCCGAGCATTTAGCTCACATACTATCTAGTTGTCCAACACACGCGGGAACAACCTACATATAAAGGCACAATGCGGCACTAAGATTGCTTTATTACCATCTCTGTCACTCCTACAGCATTCACCTTAATATCGCTCCCCTAAATGCTCCTAGGGAAATTGAGTCAATTGTCGAGAATGGAAAGTGCCGCATATACTGGAACTTTATATTCTCGACAATTGTTTCTGTTGCTCACTCGAGGCCTGACATGGTTCTTCTTGACTTCGAGAAGCGAACCATGTTCTCTATCGAATTTTCGGCACCAGCTGACAAAAACATCATAGCCAAGGAGGATGAAAAGAAAGAGAGGTATCGAGACCTTATAAGGGAGTTGCAACGACTGTACCCGGAATATTCTGTTAAACTGATCGTCCTTATCATCGGCGCTCTTGGAGGTGCCATATGGAGGTGCAATATGCTAGAACACTTGCGGGAAAAATGCAGAAGGCGATTGTCCTTGGGTCGCTCCGTGTTCTTAGGGTGCACGAGGCTTTTGCTGGATCGTCGTATTGATTCCTTTACAGACTGTAACCACCTATCTCACGGTTGTGAGACGTGGTTGTGGCTGAAATTTTACCGCGATTTCGCTGGAAGCGGGTGCAATTTTTCAGATTAGCACCCGCTCCCGGCGAAATCCTGCGGTTGTCCTTATGAAAAATTTTTTATTATGTGTGTGTGTGTGTGTATGTGTGCATAAGAATTGGGACAATTTTGTATATCTCCCTAACTTCTGCTAACAGATATCGCTGTAAAGTCTTATCCTTTCCACTCAATAATAAAAGCGAGCAATTTCAGCTTTATCACCACAACCTTAACACGTGAAATCTATGGCAATGAAACTTGATAACCAATTAAAAAGGGGCAAAATCGACAGTAAAAATTCGATAACGAGCTCGGAAAATGAGATCAATTAATTTGAACGATTTAACTTGTCTACGATTCACATTTCCACGATGATAGCAGGGTTCTCTCTCATCGTTTTCGAATACTCGGCGTATCATCGAGGGTTCTGTTTAACCGGTGGATTATTAAAGAATCTCTGGAAGGAACAGGGTTATTTTTTTCGAGACTGAAGTTTCCTGTAATAATGGTATGGGGGTTCTACTGCAAAATAGTAAAATTTGGCAGTAATCTCAGTACATTATCTGTATGAAAATTTGTGAATTTGGACTAAGTAAAACAAAAGTAATGAACTTGACTGAAGATCGGTTTAAATTTAATATTGTTATTCTAAACTAAATAACCTTGTCCTGGAGTTTGTAAAAGAGCAAAGCTCGTCTTCAATTTCACGAGTAATAAAATGCAAATTCAGTCCAAAGTGTGAGGAAGCTAATGCTGATGTTATACCTGTAAGATTTAAAGTTTCTTGTACTATTGCATAATTTCATGTTCATTTTGAGTACGAGTTATTATAGTTTATTTGCTCGAAAGAGTGGAAAAACAACGAAAGTAATACATATGTTAGAAACGAAGGAAGGAAAGATAGCTTTCTTATCCGGAAATAGATGTTTATTTATAACATCTATTTCAACCCTTATTCTGAGGGATAATATGTGAGGATCCGCAAGAAAAGTACTCACTTTGTCTGTATATAGCGGCATGTACATAGGAGCTTGAAGCTCGATAAATTCCTGACATTTTAAGCCCAGGAAGAACACTGCAGGTCGAAAACCGAGTCGTCGGACAGGATGACCACTGGCCGGGAAATAGACAGAAATGTATTTTCAAACCCGTAATTTTTAACGACACAGAAGTTAGCTATGCATATAGATTTGAAAATTCGACCTCGAATAAAAAATGAAATAATAGACATAGCCAAAAACTAAAACACCACTGGAATCATCTGAACCATCTCTCTAGGCATTTTTTCACTTTCTTCAAAAAGTCATTTTTAAACAATTACATTGTTAATTAACATATATCCTTCATTATGAAAAAAACCAAAAGTCCTAAAGAAAAAGTGAAGATAGTTCTGGGTTCTCCTAGGCAATATCTCCAGATTTTTATTTCATTTTTCAAAAAATTAATTATTTAAACAATTATATTGTTTATAATTTAAAAAAATTTATTTAACAATTGTGCTTACCAATTCAGAGTTTTTAAATGAAAAATAACATACCTTGAAGTATCATGAATGAAAAAAAAATTTGAACAATGCAAAAAAGTCAGTTTAAACATTGTTTTGCCCCCCCCCCTACGCACACAGCTTTACGATACCCCATGGCGCATCTGGATTTGTGATTTATCCTTCACTTAAAAAAAACCAAAAGTCCTAAAGAAAAAGTGAAGATAGTTCTGGATTCTCCTCGGCAATATCTCCAGGTGTTTTTTTTTCATTTTTTGAAAAAATTAATTATTTAAACAATTATATTGTTTATAATTTAAAAAAAAACTATTTAACAATTGTGGTAAACAATTTAGAGTTGTTAAATAAAAAATAACATACCTTGAAGTATCATGAATGAAAAAAATTTTTGAACAATGCAAAAAAGTTAGTTTAAACATTGGTTTTGCCCTCTCTACGCACGCAGCTTTACGATATCCCATGGCTGATATGTTACCGGTGAAAACATTTATCATTAGATTACCGGTGTTTAATGATCAATTTAACAAATCAAGACCTAATTTTGTTTCCTTCAAAAATATATATTGTACATAGGCTCCACAAGAGGGCCCAATTGAGTACCTGTATCTAGGTTGGAGTTAAATTTTTCCATTTTATGGCAAAATTCGGGTTTCAGAGGGTTAAAGTGAAGGGGCTTTTTGGTTACCTGTAACTGGGTTAGTCATAGTTTTCTATTTGAAGCATAGAGATCTTCATTTGTTCGTTTTTGTGCCCACTTAATAGAATCAACAGCTGTCCAGCCATTCTGGAATAGAAGCTTTTTATGTGGATTATCGTTTTTTCTATCAAACGGTGAGTACTCTTAAATCATTATACATGCTTTATCGTAATCAATATGCACTTTTGCTCATAAATATCACCAAAAACTTTTTGATTCTCAAGTAGTCTGAAAATGTTCTATTTTTAAACTGAGGGGTAATTACTTAATACCGTAGAAGTTAGGGTTAGCTAAAAATAAAATATTGTTAAGAGATGAAACGTTTTAAACTTTGTCCCATTTTTGTAGTAAATTTGTTTATGTCAGATAAATTCAGGGAAATAAATGTTCAACAAAGTAGTTAACTTAACGAATAAAAAGAATACATTATTTAATCAAATGTGAAAGAGCTGAAATTTCATTTTTAAAAGCTTACATTTCAAAAATATCGATATTAATATTATTAATAATTATACATCAATATTTTAATATATAATTATAATTAGAGGGTGATTTTCAAGTTCAATATATTCAATGTAAGCAGCCATACGTGCTAAACTTCCAGCTATTGCCTATAAAAGTACAATAATATTTATTATTTAAAGAAATGTGATATTTAAAGAAAAATTCAATTAAATGAATTTAAGTATAAATTGTTCCAGAATGTAATGATATTTGTTTTTATTCAATGAAGGAGAATTTGAATGAGTTTTTTCACATAGATTTCATGTGAAATCATCATTCATTTTCTGTATCATTTTCTGTGTGGAATTTTTTATCTATATCTATACGATAATTTAATAATATTACTTGGACAAAATTTATACCTAAGGTTTTTAATTAGATATTATATGTATATTTAATAAAATGGTTCATAATTTCTGATATTGAATCCACTCATGATTACAGTTAAAGCATTTTAATAGTTTGGAATGTTCAACGTATTCAAAATTTATCCCACTTTTTATATACATTATTGTTTCATGCTTTTAATCTATCTTTAACAAGAATTGAATTCTGAAATTGTTTTGAAGAATAAATATAATACACATATGCGTATAATGTTTTAATGAAAATTAAAAGTAACATTGCAAAGGCCTCTTATTGATTCGAAGTGTTTCTGGTAATTAAAAAATGAAGAACCTTAATAA
>NC_046658.1:52673301-52685106 GCF_010883055.1 Belonocnema kinseyi | reverse complement strand
TTACAATGTTTTAAGTTTAGCATGAGTGGAGTCTTTAATTAATTACTTTATTATATAATTTAATATTATTTGTCATTATTTAATTAAAAATTATTCTTTATTCAAAATATAACAGAATATAAACATTATATGAAAATTAATATCATAGGTGAAAATCTTTTTCAAATGAATATTATTAATTTATCGCTTCAATATCAATATTGCGGTGGTTTCGGCATATTGATAATTAAATGTATTTGATAGAAACTTTGAATGAATAACAAATTTCTTGAAATAATAAATATTAACATAATTCCGTAGAAAATACTTTAAGGAATTAAACGAATACCTCCTAATGTAGAAAATATTAAATTTGACAATCATGCTCTAATTAAAAGTATATAAACTCCTAATGTTTAAAGACATGATAAATTTATTATAAATATGTATTTTTAATACTAATATTATTCTTAAAACTGAAGATAACAAATTAATTTTTTTACTTATTACAATAATATTTTATAGTTGAGTAAGTCCTAAAGACCAATGCTAAATTAAATAATTAAATTTAAAATTTAATGTGCATATAAAAAATTATCGTTAAAGATGCTTCATATAAGTTAAAAGTTCATCTCTTTGGTTGAGTAATCTTTTTCTTATTTAGAATTAATTTCTTAACTAGAAAATTCATTTTTTTTTAATAAGGTAACCTTGTAAGTGTGACATTCTACTATTTATTTGGGTAAAAATTAAAGCATTCTGCTTAAAGTTTCGTTAAAATTTTCTTGATGAAAACAAATCTTTTTTAAATTTGAAAATCATCTATTCCATCTTTGATTAGAAAATGTATTCTTTTTAGTTGCCAATTTAAATATTTTGTACAAACTTCGTATACGTCGTTCAGAATTCGCCTATTTTGAAGAATATTATTTTGGTTGAAATTCCAAACTTAAATTTCCCAGAAAGAAATTTACTACCAAATGGAACAGTTGGATTAAGAACAGACGAATTTTTTACAAACTTAAACTGTCAAATTTTTAACAGTCAATTTCTCTAAAAAAATGCAACTTTATCAACAGGAAAATTGTGTAAAAAATCAATTGTTGTATTTTCAACAATGCTGCGGAAAATTCCATAATGCTAGCTAGCGAGTGTCAAAACATAAACTAAAATCTGCGTCAACTTATTCTAAATTGAATCTTTTGATTGCAAGTGGCATGCCGTTGGCATCGCCAAAGAACGTAGATCCCGAATATAATATTATTAAATTGCTGATCTTAAAACAAAAAATTTTATGTTTCGCATTTTCTTCATCATTAAAATAATGGGGCGTCCCACTGTAAAGACTGGACACAACACTCCTGTTTAGTCAGCGACGTGAGGGTAAGTCTAGTGGAAAGGCTTAGTGGAGCAGGTAGGTGGCAATAAAATGAATACTGCCCCATTTATCTAACTTTATTATTCTTTAGGACTTTTGTTTTTTTTTATAGTGGAGGATAAATAATCAAATCCATATGCGTTATGGGATATCGTAAAGCTGTGTGCGTAGAGGGGGCAAAAACAATGTTTAAACAAACTTTTTTGCATTGTTCAAAATTTGTTTTCATTCATGATACTTCAAGGTATGTTATTTTTCACTTAACAACTCTGAATTGTTTACCACAATTGTTAAATAAATTTTAAAAAATTATAAACAATAGAATTGTTTAAATAATTTTTTTTTAAATGTAAAAAACACCTGGAGATATTGCCGAAGAGAATCCAGAACTATCTTCACTTTTTCTTTCAGACTTTTGGTTTTTTTTTTTTAGTGAAGGATAAATAATGAAATCCATATGCCCCATGGGATGTCGTAAAGCTGCGTGCATAGAGGGGGCAAAAACAATGTTTAAAATAACTTTTTTGCATTGTTCAAAATTTTTTTTCATTCATGATACTTTAAGGTATGTTATTTTTCACTTAACAACTCTGAACTGTTTACCACAATTGTTAAATAAATTTTAAAAGATTATAAACAATATAATTGTTTAAATAATTAATTTTTTTTTAAATGAAAAAACACCTGGAGATATTGCCAAGGAGAATCTAGAGCTATCTTCACTTTTTCTTTAGGACTTTTGGTTTTTTTTTATAGTGAAGAACAAATAATCAAATCCATATGCGTCATGGGATATCGTAAAGCTGTGTGCGTAGAGGGGGCAAAAACAATGTTTAAACTAACTTTTTTGCATTATTCAAAATTTTTTTTTATTCATGATACTTCAAGGTATGTTATTTTTCACTTAACAACTCTGAATTGTTTACCACAATTGTTGAATAAATTTTTTAAAACTATAAACAATATAATTGTTTAAATAATTAATTTTTTTTAAATGAAAGAAACACCTGAAGATATTGCCAAGGAGAATGTAGAACTATCTTCACTTTTTCTTAAGGACTTTTAGTTTTTTTTATAGTGAAGGACAAATAATCAAATCCATATGCCCCATGGGATATCGTAAAGCTGGGTGAGTAGAGGAGGCAAAAACAATGTTTAAACTAACTTATTTGCATTGTTCAGAATTTTTTTTCATTCATGATACTTCAAGGTATGTTATTTTTCACTTAATAACTCTGAATTGTTTACCACCATTTTTAAATAGATTTTTAAAATTATAAACAATATAATTGCTTAAATAATTAATTTTTTCAAAAAATGAAAAAAACACCTGGATATATTGCCGAGGAGAATCCAGAACTATCTTCACTTTTTCTTTAGGACTTATGTTTTTTTTTAATAATGAAGGATATATGTTAATTAACAACGTAATTGTTTAAAAAATGACTTTTTAAAAAAAGTGAGAAAACACCCAAAGATATGGCTCAGACGATTCCAGCGGTGTTTTTAGTTTTTGGCTATGTCTATTATTTCATTTTTTATTCGAGGTCGAATTTTCAAATCTATATGCATAGCTAACTTCTGGTTCGTAATTTTTAAGATCTTTTTACTTTTTCAATGAATATAGTTTCGCTCTTTAAACAAAAATGTGTTTGGTATTGTGCTCAGCGTTAAGAACCTTTTCTGTTAAGATATCGAAAATAATTTGATATTTAAACTTTTAAAGTCGATGTTGTTTTAAAAAATCAATGTTCCTTTCATACTATATATTCAAGAAATTATTGCTTTTTTGGTGATATTTCAAATACAAAATGACTAATGTTATATAATTATTTACTGATATTTGGCATATTACAGTTATAATTTAGGGATACTCTAAAAGTCTCACAAATGAATTGAAAACCCGTATTGCAGAGTGTGGATACGCGCCATAAGGCGTCCGTGAACCTGGATAATGATGGCATCGTAGAAGCCGAGCAAGTCATCCTTGAGTCGATACGTCTACTTGATATGACCATTACACCAGTTCGTCGTCGTGTTTTCATCCAAATAATTTTCAGTAACTCGAACTCTAGGGTGATCGGCATTGTTTGCTTACCCCTTTTCCGGTACTCTGTCAGCTTGATCGTTTTGAACCGCATCTGCAACTGGGTTCGATGATGTTATTATTGTTGCATTAAACAGATAGGATAGGGTTTGTTCATCCTTCTAAAGTTCCACATGAAAGTTTAAGGCTGCATACTCTGAGAGATTGCCAAGTATCCAAAATTCTAGAGTCATCGTCTGAGACAACTCGCCCAGGTGTCATTTAGCTTTCGGGACGGTTTTTATGCAATTGTTTGGAGGCTTTCCCTTCATGAATATTTCTAGACAATTATCCGCGACTGTTTATTAACTATTGTAACCATATTCAACACAAAATCTTGTTACAGGTAACCCTCTATCCGTAACCTACGGACACATCCGGTGGCTTTTTCATAGGTCTTTCTGTTTGATTTCAGAGGAATGCATTACTTTTAGGCATGGTATTGTTTGCGATTTCTAATCAATAACTCGTAGAAAATAGATTCTAAATATTAGATGTTCTTAATCCGCGTATTTTTCTAATAGAAAATAATGATAAAAAACAAGATACTTATTGCGTTTTACGCTTCCGCTTGCGGCACTTGAGGTAAATTAGTCTTATTATGATTTGAACTTACCCCAAAAATATGAGCCAAAAGTATCGGAGGCTTTTACAAAAGATTGAGTCTTCGGAATGGGATGTTTCCAATTTAAAGTACTTCGACAATTAACCGTAGACGGGAAATACCATTCTACATAACGGTACCAATTTCTTCTATAGGTTTTAGCTCACCTATTTTTATTATGAATAATAAACTATACCTAATTCACCTAAGAAGTAAAAGCTTAATCGATATCATAAGCGTTACCAAAGAAACATTCACGGACAACCTATCCTCTAAATCCGTATTAATAGAAATTTCACTAATGCAATTAGCGGCATTTTGCACGTCTCCTAAATTACTTTTTATTTTGTAATATGCTTCTGAAAGTAAATGTAGTCTCTTGTAAAGCGCAGGCGTATGCACGCTGCTGCTAATGCCATAACGCCGTGACTCTCGCTTCTCTCCCGACTTTTCGTGTACGAATAAGTGTGGGTTCTGAATTAAATTTATTGCAAGTTAAAATTTTTTATATCTGGTTAGTAGCTTTAAAACGAGTGAGTGTTAATTTAATATGGAAGAGTATCTGAATAGCTTAAAGAGAAGAGGGAAAGTGTCTTAGAAAAGTTGAATAACTTCAATGTTTATAGCCTACAGAAACAGGTAAACCTGCTGCATAATCATTAGAATCGTATTGATTCTGATCAATATTCATGTACCTTTTCTGGTTTAAAGCTTTGAAATAACATACAAGTGTAAAAAATCTTCTACTTGAGGTACTTGATTAGTATAGTTGTATGCAACTTGATGTATCGTTCTTGCAATTTTTAAATTTCTTGTATTTTTCCATGTATTTATTAGTTCTTCTTTTTTATCTTCTAATGTTTCCCCTAAGGGTTTACATTTTTTTCTTACACCTTCTCTATTCCTTTATACACCCTCCACACACTTACTTGGTGGTGGAAGGGGGACCTACAGTTTAAGGTGGGTTCCGAACCACCAAGAGCAACAGCCTTAAGTACTTAGAGAAAACCTTTTTCTCTAGATGTACCGGTCCCACGACTCTCCGGAGATGAACAACTCCCTTGCTAGGCTAGTGTTCAGCGCATGGGCCACCGAAACTCTTCCAGAGTGCGAGGCGGGAATCGAACCCGCAAGCCGAAGGAGTGGGTCCAAAGCCTACGCTTTAGCCCCCACGACCATCGTCCCACTTCTATTTATTAGTTTATTAATGGATTTCAATCGAATTATTTTCATTGAGAAATCAGTGTTTATACTAATTTAAAACTACACTGTAAACTAAATAATACATGTGCTGCAGTTTGGCCATTACAATAGACTGTTTGCAATTTTAGCTTACGCTTGTATTCTAGAGGTATTGTAGAATTCCTAACATTTTTTACAGTGGACCGTTTGAAATAGTTACTAGAAATGACTTTACTAATTCATTTAGAAGTAGCCAATTCTTTTAGTAGATATAGTTAATAATTTATTTAGTCAATTATTGTTACACAATGAATTAATAGATTTTTACTTATCAGCACTATAAGAATCGACGCTATTAGATTAGTAGAAAAGCTACTAAAAATTAGTAGTTTTCTAATATTTTAGATTTAGAGAGTACACAAACTATATGCGTCTTTATAAACTCTTAATTTACTATATTTCCATCATTATTTTTTCACTTCACCTATAAGGCAAATGTCGCTCAATGTTCTCTTGTAATGCTCCTTATTCTCTGCCTTTCCATCATCATATTTTTTTATCTTTTATATGTTATATCTACGGCGCAAACCCTTTATTGTTAATAAATGTGGCAGATTACGTCAAGTGTTCCCAACTAAAATTAAATTTTTTTTATATCGGGTTGAAACTTGCCTGAATTATAGTCTGTTCGACCTTCATTAATTCACCAAACCATAGGTTCATTTATCAACCGGTTGTCAATATATAGGCGCCTGAAGTTTTCACTTTTTCACACGTTTCTTACATTCACGTTAGTGTAACTCCTTTTAGGTTGATCTGATTGCACTTTTGTTATGGTGTTTTGAAAAGTTCTTTTCATTTACTTTAAGAATAGTATAACGATATATTTTTTAAACATTTTTTTGTATTTTATTATTATTTTTTTTTGGAAAATCAAAAATGAAATTGATTTTGTAAAAAAAAATACATTGAAATTTTTTTTCTTTTTCAAAAAATAATTTTTTCTCTTTTTCAAAAAATAATTTTTTATACGTTTTAAAATCATGTAGAATAAAAGGTTGGCCACAAATGTTTTCTTGGTCAAATTTAGATTCCAACTGTCATTCTTAATGAAATGAAAGATGTGAGATGAAATATATAACGTAATTTATATATTTCTACACAGATATTCATCTTTAAACAGTTCAATATAATTTTAGGACATATTAGACCTGACAGTATTCATGCCCGAGCGCTGTGGAAGTTTAACGTGTTACTCTCGAGCGTAAAAGTCTAAATTTGAGCAAGAAAACATTTTCGGTCCCCCTTTTATTCCACATGATTTCAAAAAGTATAAAATAGCTATTTTTCGAAATAGAAAATAATTTTTATATTTGAATTTTTTTCATACATAAAAAGAGCTTTCCAAAACACTGAAATAAAAGTCCAATCGGATCATCCTAAAAGAAGTTACACTAACGTGAAGGTGAAGAAACGCGTGAAAAAGTGAAAACTTCAGGTCCCTGTACATTGACATCTGGTTGATAAATGAACTTATGGTTTCGTGGATTAATGTAGGTCCACTAGGACTAGGCATTTGAATGAAAAAGCAAAGAATAATAATTTATTTTAATTAGGATAATAGTTAGTTTTTCAGTAGGAACATTTATCACGCAATTAGGAGTAACTTTTTACATCACAGTTGATGTTTTGCGGCTTAGGCTGTAAGTGATTTTTACAAGCCAGCACATTTCATGTTTTTCTAATTCGTCACGCTATAGCAAGCGCACGGCGTGAAATTGAAAAATCTCGTGACTCTCAGCTACCACAGGAGGACAGGTCTATCCTCGACAAAACTGCATAAAAGTGTCAGGAGAAATTTAAACGAAGCTGTTACCTGCCAACAACAGCGATAAATTCATTTTTCTGTTCTGATTCGTCATCAATCAAGAGATAATACAAAATGTACGCCTAGCAGCACTCAATTAAAAACAAAAAACCGTTACATTCGTGGTTAGAAAAAAAGGACTTTACTTGGTACTTTTTTTATATAATTTAACTTATCTACCCAAGACTGAATTCTATTTTCCTTATTTCCCCTAGCTTTCGGCTTACCCAAAGTAAAATATTTCAATTAGGCTTTTATAAGAAATTATATATAATTTTTAATTTCGACGGAAAAGAAAGAAGAAATATTCAAAAATATGAAATTTAGTAGGTGCTTTTTTAAATATCAGGGTTAATAAGAGTCTGTCTTCTATTCTCATTTCCCCCTTTTTTACTGTTTTTTTAAGCTGTGATTGATTTTTCAAATAAAAACTAGAGTTCCTCTAAGAAGAGTTGTGTCACCACTTCCTCCGCTTCTGATTGGTGCTGCGAAAACGGAATCGGTTATTTCGAAATTGGGCGACTTTCAAGTAAAATGTAATGTGAAGGCACTGATAGAATAGTAAATAAATATAATAAAAATAATAATGATAGGTATAACAGTGAAGAATGTTTAAAAAGTTAAAAATCTTTTTGTGTACACACGTTAAAAAAATACTATTATTTAATACGGTTTGATAAAGGCTGTAACATCTAAAAGATAATAAGTAGAATTAAAATAATAATAATTTATATTTGTTCGTTGAAAATTATTAAAAGGTAAAAAATAATTTTTTTTATTACATGAATTTTCACAATATTATATCATTAATTGGCTAAATCAAATTTTATACTACAAATTTGCAATTTTTACGAACAAAAAATGAAAATGAGACAAAATATGGAGGAAAATTGCTAATTGTATTATTTGTGAAGGAAAGTAAAGAAATTGAATTCTGAGGTTATGGCCTTTTCTTCAACAGCTTTTGATTAAATTATTTCGAATAAAAATAAATTTAATTCAATCATAGAGAAGACCAAAATTCAAAACATTAGAAAAATCAGAAACAAAAGAAGTATTTTTATGATGTTAAAAAGCATTTTTTTACAATAGGTGTATTTAATGTTGTTTCGGCCCTAAAAACTTTTTTGTTCAAATGAGTCTTTATCTTAGAACAATATGTAAAAAGTAAGAAAGCATTTATGATGCAACTAAAATGTAGATTACATGAATAAAGTAGTAAAGTTTTCACTGCTGATTTTTTGGAATTATATTTCAATTAAATACTTATACAAAAATACTTATTTTGCATTAAACTCGCTTTTGTAATGGTTTCGTCAAAATTTGGGAGTTTTCAGCTGTATTATTTACAATTTTTTATAATTATCACTTTATAATTAGGAGTGTTTTAAAAAATACTCCAAATGTAGTTTATTTTCAATACTTTTTTATCTAAATTTCAAACGGTATTAGAAACAGTTGTACACAAAAATTGAAGATACTATATTTGACTATGTTTTATAATATCAAATAAACACATGAAACTCAGAATTCGACTCATTTTTTATTTTATTTTTAATTAAATCATACCGATTTAAAATAATCACTATTTTCGACCCGTTCTAATGAACAGGTATGGTTTATAGTTTAAAAATTTTAAACACTTAATATTAAAAATATTTCATTAAGGTATTGAAACATATAGTGTCAAGACAATTACGTCCAAACAAAAATATATGCCTGAAAAGTTATTTCAATTTTCGTTTATTTAATTATTTTCAATTTTTGCGTATTTAGTCATGTAGAATTATCAAGGATTTATTTTATATAATATCTTTTTATGTTGATTAAAAAAAACTAAGCTCATTTGACTATAAAATTACTTTCTTTGAAATCCATACCTTAATGCTTTAAAACATTTCCAAAAATATAGTTTTAGGGTTTTGAAAAAAATATGGAAGTGAAGTGATTGCGATAAAAGAATAGAATAATTTTTGTAGATTTCCTTAAATTTTGTATTTCTGTCCATTATGAATATAATTGCAAATACAAATATATTCTTCACTTTCATGTTATTGATTTTAAAGTGTAGATGCTTCATTAATTTATTTAATTCTTAGTATTGTTATTTACTCCATCTTACATAATTTAATTTTCTTTAAATTATTATGCTATTAGGACACCATGAAATTACATATAAAAAAAATGTTTGATATAATTATCGTTCAATCTCTATGGATGTAACATTTATCTCTTGGAAAACGTCCGACACTAAGAACATTCAGAACCACCCTATTGTGAAGAGTATTCTGGTGTGGCTGACAATAGGAATGGAGTCGCTTTTTGTCCAGAGAAAATAGACTTTATAAGCTTTTGTCTCGACTTTTCTGTCCTACACTTCGGTACATATGTTGTTTATCATTGAACGATTATCGTGTATTTTGTTATATATTAAGAGCCAAATTGTAGAAATCTTTTACTGATACTCAGAAATCATTTGATATTTTATTTTTTAATCATTTAATTTCCATAAATAAATAAATTTCTATATCTTTACACAAACCATAGCATACCTGATAGAAGCAAAACTTTGTCACAAAACAACCTTCTGGAAATCTCATAGTAACTTCTTCCCTGAGCTTCTATTTCATGAGGTAAGTTTACTTTAAATGAAACCTGAGAATTTTGTAACTGCCTTCTAATAATTTTTGTGATATTTCACTTCCAAATTATAAAGTGATTTAATTTCAAAGATTTCAAAATATTTGGAAGATTTCAAAACTTTAAAGAGATTCTCTGCACTGAACCTTTATCAAATAAGAAAACGTATTCATAGCCTTTAATTCTTTAACGCTGAGGGGTTATATATATTGTGGGATCTCAAGGGATTTGAAAACATATCAATCTATGAGAATATATATATAATTAAAAGTTTGTCATAAGGACAACACATGATTTCGCCAGGAGCGGGTGCTAATCTGAAACACTACACCCGATTCCAGCGAAATCGCGGTAAAATTTCAGCCATAACCACGTCTCGCGACCGTGAGATAGGTTGTTACAGTCTGCAACAGAATTTATACGACCGTCCGCCAAAAGTCGAGTGCACCCTGAGGACACGGAGCAACCCAAGGATGACCACCTTTTGAATTTTTTCCGCAAATATTTTAGCATATTGTTGACACGCAAGGATGCTTTTCAGGTTATTAGACAGTGAAAGCTTGGCACCTCCAAGATCGCCGATGATAAGAACGGTTAGTTTAACAGAATATTCGGGATACAATTGTCGAAACTCCCTTATAAGGTCTTTATACCTCTTTTTCTTTTCATTCTCCTTGGCTATGATGTTTTTGTCAACTGGTGCCGAAAATTCGACAACGAACATGGTTCACTGCCCGACGTCAAGAAGAACTATATCAGGTCTCGATTGTGCAACAGAATCAATTGTCGAGAATTTAAAGTTTCAGTGTATGCGGCATTTCTTATTCTCGACAATTGACTCTATTCCCCTAGGAGCATTTAGAGGAGCGATATTAAGGTTAGGGTTGTGCAAAGTTATTAAGGTTGCGTATGGCACGCCCTGCAGCTATCATCGGGATTGTCTTGGCTCAAAACGTGGCGACGGTATGTTAAGGTGGAAATGACACTGCACTGACAAGCCAAAATGAAACCCTCCGTGCCAGACTTCAATCCGGGTGGTTTAAGGAAAGCAAAAGTTAGCTCACACGACATTGACTCATCCTCCACATTTCTGTGGAAGATATCGTGCATCCTCTTATCGAGGAGCTATTCGCGGAAGTTTTTCTCCTGTTCTTTCTTAATCGGAGCTTTCAGAAGTGAGTACTCCAGATAGATAAGATTTGCTGTATTTTGCTCACCCCTAACAGTGAAGTTAAGTCCGAGTGTTAAGACATTTAGGATTCAATATTCCACGACCACCTTGAGGGCGGGAGATGTAGAGTCGCGGAACAAAAGTCTTAAGATGCACACTTTTTTCATGTGCATAACCTTTCGTATCCCGATATTATGAGCTTTGAGCTCGTTTTTCGGCCATGGTACCACTTCAAATTAATAGAGTACTACCGGTACAGCACGCATGTTCATTGCAGATACTTTGTTCCACACGGACAGTTCGAAAGACCAAATCTGCCGGATAATACGTTTGTATCTTCTTCAGAGAATCTCCTTTACAGATGTCCCATCCTGAATGCAGCTCTGTGATATGCCCAGGTATGTATAAGTCTCTCCAGCACAAAGCTGCCGTATAGATCATGCATGCAAAATAAATGTGTGACCTTGTACTTTCAATTTGCAGGTTTGCCGTAAAAGTACCCCTCGGAATGGCGAAATGCTAGAGATAGTGGTAATAATGTTAGGCAAAAGATTAGTGGGCTCATGTTCTAATCGAAAGCTTTTCGGTAATCAATTCAAGCCGTCGATAGGTCACGCATCTTTTCAGACACATCTATCGACGGTCACGTTCTCCCGACATCCTGCTAAGGCTTTTTTTTAAGGCGCGTTGTTCATACATTCCTTGCCACCCAGATCCGATTGCCTGAAACAATCATATGATTTACGAGGGTAGTTCAATAAGTCCTTAGAATGACCAACAGATGGCGCGCGAATCGCTCAGTTCATGGCACATCTGCCCCTGCCTTAGCAACGGTTTATAACTGGGTAAATGAATTTAAGCGTGGTCGTACATCAATAACTGACGAACCACGTTCAGG
>NC_046658.1:52672024-52673201 GCF_010883055.1 Belonocnema kinseyi | reverse complement strand
GCCTTGGAGGAGATTATGTTGAGAAATAAAAAAAAAATTCTTAAAAACGTTGTTTTTCTTGGTCAGGCCGGAAACTTATCAATCCACCCTCGTATTCTTCAAGCGGAGGTGTGAAACCCGTTCTGAAAGCTGAATGGCACCTGGGCGATATGTCTAGAACGGTGACTCTGGGATACCGGGCGACCTCTCAGAGTACGCAGCCTTATCCTTGCATGCGGGGATCTACAAGGATGGACAAACCCCTTTCCCTAGCTTCTCGTAAGAACAACAATGAGATCACCAAACATAGTGGTGGTAAGTGCAGTTAAAAGCAGTAGAACGCGCAGGGCTCCAGACAATGGGTCGGCCAACAATGCCAACCACTCTAGAGCTGGGGGAGTAAGTGAATATGGATTCAATGCGGTGAATCGGCGGCATCTCGGGACCTTCAGGTGGGTAGAGCGACTGAATCACGACTTGCTAGAGTCCCACGATGCGAGTGTGGTCCATGAACGGGGTTACATGGCACGACTGGATGCCCTGTGATACGAGAAACACCTAGAGCTATCGCACTTTTCGCATCAACGTCAGCGAAACCATGCTGAACTACTCCAAAAAGGGGGCCATGTGAGCAGAGAGCCTACTCTACCACAGCCAGAACAAGCCGGCAACAGAGAAAGAAAGGCGACACTGAACCAACCGCGAGCAGGCATCCGATAGAGATGCGATGATCCGAAGAAACATCAACACCCAGGTTTCTTTTAAGCCTAAAGATTTAGCTGAAATGGATGACGAGCATCGTGGACATTTTTCCAAACAATCATTGATCATAAGACCAAAAGACGAATGCATCAACTCGCTATAAGGATAAGCTGGGCATATCCTTATAGTTTCGCATTCAGTTTTTTCTTTGACTACATAACAACTGGCATTTGGCCCGCATTCTTACCTTATATTTAAAGTCGGAAGAGCCAATTTGAGAGTGGTTGGTGTAAGGGCGCACAATACTCCTGACGAAAATAAGCAACTTAGCTGACCCGAATAATTACAGACCAATCATTTGTCTGAACACACTGTATAAGATATTCACAGGCATCCTACGAGGGTAGTTCAATAAGTCCTTAGAATGAAGTATAAAAACAATTTTTTTTGGGTAAATTTTTTTTTTATTTTTCAACATAATCTCCTTGGAGCTCTA
>NC_046658.1:52670254-52671924 GCF_010883055.1 Belonocnema kinseyi | reverse complement strand
GTCGAACGATATACTAAGGAAATTGGAATGGAATTTGGGTTAGACAAATGCGCCAAGGTTTATTTGAAGCAAGGAAAACTTAATGGCATCCCTGAAGATCCTAAGCTCGTTGATAGAAGCGCCATACGATAACTTTGCGCTCGAGAGACTTATACATACCTGGGCGTTCCACAGAGCCGCATTCAGGATGTGACATCTATAAGGGATACTCTCCGAAGCAGATACAAACGTCTCATCCGACAGATTTGGTCTTCTGAATTGTCGGCGAGGAACAAAGTATCTGCAACGAACATGCTTGCCGTCCCGGTACTATTCTATTCATTTGGAGTACTTCCATGGACGAAGAACGAGCTCAGATCTCTTGATATCGGGACAAGAAAGGTTATGCACATGAACAAAAGCATGCATCTTAAGTCTTATGTTCCGCGACTGTACTTCTCACGCCGTCAAGGGGGTCGCGGAATATTGAGTCTTGAATGTCTTCACAACAGGATTATTCTGGGTACAGCAAATAGAGTTGCAAATGGAAGAGACCCTCTTCTTAAAATGGTCAGGAATCACGAAGAAGTGGGCAAAGGAGCATTTCTATACAAAGCAGCGGAGGAGGCTGCTGAAACGGTCGGACTTGACTTCAGTATTAGGGGTGAGCAAAATGCATCAAATCTAATCTATCTTGAGTACTCACTCCTGAAAGCCCGGATTAAGAAAGCACAAGAGAAAAACTTTCGTAAACAGCTCCTCGATAAGAGGGTACATGGCATCTTCCACAGAAATGTGGAGGATCATTCAATGTCGTGTGAGCTAACGTTTGCTTTCCTTAAATCGCCCGGATTGAAGTCTGGTACAGAGAGTTTCATTTTTGCATGCCAAGACGGTGTCATTTCCACCTTAACATACCGTCGCCACATTTTTAGCCAAGACATTCCCGATGATAGCTGCAGGGCGTGCCATGCATACCCCGAGCTTTTAGCTTACATACTATCTAATTGTCCAACTCAAGCGGGAACGACCTACATTCAAAGGCACAATGCGGCTCTAAGAGTGCTTTATTACCATCCCTGTCACTCCTAAGGCATTAACCTTAATATCGCTCCTTTAAATGCTCCTAGGGAAATTGAGTCAATTGTGGAGAATGGGAAGTGCCGCATATACGGGAACTTTATATTCTCGACAATTGTTTCTGTTGCGCACTCGAGGCCTGACATGGTTCTTCTTGACTTCGAGAAGCGAACCATGTTCGTTATCGAATTTTTGGCACCAGCTGACAAAAACATCATAGCCAAGGAGAATGAAAAGAAAGAGAGGTATCGAGACCTTATAAGGGAGTTGCAACGATTGTACCCGGAATATTCTGTTAAACTGATCGTCCTTATCATCGGCGCTCTTGAAGGTACCAAGCTTTCACTTGCTAATAGCCTAAAAAGCATCCCTGCGCGTCAACAATATGCTAGAACACTTGCGGGAAAAATGCAGAAGGCGGTTGTCCTTGAGTCACTCCGTGTTCTTAGGGTGCACAAGGCTTTTGCTGGATCGTCGTATTGATTCTATTACAGACTGTAACCACCTACCTCACGGTTGTGAGGCGTGGTTGTGGCTGAAATTTTACCGCGATTTCGCTGGAAGCGGGTGCAATTTTTCAGATTAGCACCCGCTCCCGGCGAAATCCTGCG
>NC_046658.1:52668542-52670154 GCF_010883055.1 Belonocnema kinseyi | reverse complement strand
AAGGTTTTGATACAATCTGGTCCCGGTGCGGAATAGTTCTTCATCCCTCTTAATACTTTTTTCACCTCCTCGGTAGTGATGGTTGGGCATTCTTTATCAGGTATTATGAAGGCAACAGAGAACTCCTTGAAGCTATTTATATTTCCTGAGTCTTCGTCCAGTCTATGCTGAACTTCGTAGACTTCTCTCCAAAATACTTCGACCTCCTCTGGTTTGGGTGGGTGTTCGACAGTAACTGGAGGGTCTTGGAAGAGTCAAGATGGGTCAGAGAGAAACTGTTGATTTTCTCTGATCCACCTCTCCCTCCGCTCTAGACTTCTCTTAGCGTCAGATAGTATCCGTATTCTCTCAACAATATGCTGCCTGATGGTTAGCAGCTTTGACTTGTTAAGTGTGTGATAACGGGTCCGGAGTTCGCGGGCGTACTTTCGAACCTTGGCGGTAAAATTCCTGCCAGATGTGATGTAGTCAATGACACATTGAATGCGGGACGCGTACTGTCCTGCCCAACCTATCTTTATGGCAAGTTGATGCATTCGTCTTTTGGTCTTATGATCAGCCGTTGGTTTTGTTTTACGGTTCGCATCGGCCAAAGCTCTCGCTGCATTATACACACAATAATTGATAGCTGGGAGGTCAGATTCACCGGAAAAATGTCCACGGAGCTCGTCATCCATTTCAGCCAGATCTTTAGGCTTGAGAGAAACCTTGGTGTTGATGTTCCTCCGGGTCGTAAAGCATCGCTCTTCATCTATTGGATGCCTGCCACGGTTGGTCTTAGTGTCGCCTCTCTTTCTTTGTGGCCGGCTTGTTCCAGCTGTCGTAGAGTAGGCGTTCCGCTTAGATAGCCCCTTTTGCGGAGTAGTTCAGCATGGTTTCGCAGACGTTACTGCGAAAAGTGCGATAGCTCAGTGTGTTTCTCGCACCACAGAGCATGCAGCCGTGCCATGTAACCCCGTTCACGGGCCACACTCGCATCGTAGCAGTGTAGCAAGTCGTGATTCAGTCGTTCCGTCCACCCAAAGGTCACGAGATCCCGACGATCCATCGCATTGAATCCATTTTCATTGGCTCCCCCACCTCTAGATTGGTCGGCATTGTTGGCCGACCCATTGTCGGGAGCCCTGCGCGTTCTGTCGTTTTGAACCGCACTTACTACAACTATTTTTGGTGTTGTCATTGTTGTTCCCACGAGAAGCTAGGGAAAGGGGTTCGTCCATCCTTGTAGAGCCCCGCATGCAAGGATAAGGCTGCGTACTCTGAGAGGTCGCCCGGTATCCCAGAGTCACCGTTCTAGACACCTCACCCAGGTGTCGTTCAGCTTTCGGCACGGTTTTCACACCTCCGCTTGGGGGTTAATTCCTTCGGGACCACCCCTGGACAATTGTCCGCGACTGCCTATTTATTTTTGTAACCATTATCAGCAGAAACCCTGTACCAAGGGTTTCTGCTGAATATGGTCACGAAAATCAATAGGCCGTCGCGGAAAATTGTCCAGGGGTGGTTCTAAAGTAATTACGAGGGTGGATTGATAAGTTTCCGGCCTGACCAAGAGATGGCGCCACTAGGCCTACCTTGAGGTGGCGTTCTATAGTACCATCCTTAGATAGCT
>NC_046658.1:52647898-52668442 GCF_010883055.1 Belonocnema kinseyi | reverse complement strand
GAAAATTTAAAAACTGTAAAGTACTTGAAAAGAAAATATTTAAATCATTATTATCGAATTTCTAAATGTTCACAGTGTTTTTACAGTATTTCAAGAGATTTTAAGACATTTCTAGAGACACCCCAAACTAGTTAAAGTTTTTTAAGGATTGCCGAAGTATATAAAACTATGTCAAGGGATTTCACAAGTTTCAAGTTTTTTTAAGTTTCGAAGGGTTTTACGGTATTTTAAGCTTTTCCAAGACATTGAATGAATTTCAAAGAATTCACAGTGTTCTGTCAAATCGTGCCTTTGGACTTTGAGTTGGGTTACCATGATTATTGTGCGTACCATGCGGGCTTGTTGTCTTCCATGGCCTTTGACCGATCAAAGTTAATTGTTTCTCCAGTGGACCATTGTTTGGTCACGTATTGCGATCGTAAGGTTTAGGAAAATTTGTAAGTTGTCGTCTATCCCTGCAGGGTCGCGTAATATAATCTTCACTTCTTTGTGAGTAGTCGAACGTAGCAGATCTCCTTTTTTACTCCGTCTCACGTGCGATTGACATACCGACATAGTGACCTGGTTTGTAATTCGAGTATATAGTGATCCTTCTCGCTCTGTGTTGTGCCTCGCCACATTTTGGATTACGGTTGTGTGCTCTTGAGCTGTGCTTCGTCTTGTGGCTGATCGTTAGTGATTACTAAAGTGTGAAGTACTAGCGTTGCGTATGATGGATCATTTTCATGTGGATCCCCGCTTCAATTTGTATTGTTACCGCTTCTTATGATGGATCATTACTTTCGATGACCGCTTGTATTTGGATCATTACTGTGGATCACCGCTTGTATTTGGATCACTACTGTGGATCGCCGCTTGTATTTAGGATCAGTTCTGTGGATCACCGCTTGGATTGTTGATCCCCGTTGTTGGTTTGTGTGAACTTGCGTTTTGGTGAGTATGCTTTGTAGTTATAAGTGTAGAATTGGCCTATCTCTTTCCTCCAAATCCGAGCTCTCTTTTATTGAAATATGATTTAATTGCAAAAACATTTTGGTGTATCGAGCCAGATTGGAGGGGATATTGAGCCTTTGAGAAATTGAGAAATGGATCTTGGTATTGTAGTGGTTGTTCCCCATGCAGAGTAGTGTTGGTTAAATTACAGTTTACATTTAGTGTCGATACACGATAAGTTAACATGGCTCCCGTATCTTTAAAAGGGTTAACGGCCCTTTAAGAGTCTCGTATGACAGAAATTGAGCGAGTACATACGCGTTTCAAGGGTAGTGATTCGGAAAGCCATACACGCAGTATTGCCGAACAGCGACTCGCGTCTGTTGAAAAATTTTGGGAAGAAGTTCGCGCGACGCATGCTGAAATCATTCTGATTCAATAAATATTCGCAGTCAGGCTCAGAGAACGGTGGACAGGGCCGAGTCGGACATATATCTTCGCAGTGCTAAACTACCCAAATTGGTTCTTCCAACATTTTCAGGCCGCTACGAAGACTGGGAGAATTTTTATGATTTGTTCTCCTCTCTTGTTCACGATAACCCACAACTGAGCAACATGACTAAGTTGCAGTACCTAAAATCATGCCTCAGGGGTTCCGCGGCCGAGTTAGTTAAGGATGTGGCTACGACTTACGTAAACTACTTATCAACTTGACAGGCTCTGAAAGGGCGATTTTCTAACCCTCGTCTGACAGCAAATAATCTATTAACTGCTTTAATAGACTTGCCACATTTAAAAAGGGAGTCTGCGGATGAGTTACGTGCATTCAGCGATGAGGCTCAGCGTATCGTACGCGCGCTGAGAAACCTTAAAATGCCTGTGGAACATTGGAGAATATGGTTAGTATATTTATTAGCCAGCCGCTTAGACTCTGAATCTCGTAAGCTGTGGGAGGCTGATCTTAGTGTGAAGGATCGTCAAGCTGTCTCAAGTGCTTCGGCAGCCTCAACGGATATAAAAATACTGGATCGTTTTCCCAGTTTTCACGATTTCACAGAATTCCTCGAACGTCGCTCTCATGCACTCTGTATGAATGCTGCTGACACTAAGACTAATAATAGGCCCGTCCCAACTCATTCAAAATCTGGAGCAAATCCCAAACGCATTTTTTATGCCAGTTCCAGTTTTAATACCATCGTTCAAAAAATTGTCAATCTATAAATAGGTGTTCAACGTGCAGAGGAAAACATCATTCGTCGATTCACGACGCATCCCTGAAACAAGCTACCCCTTCCGCGAATCGCAATAAGAGCGCTGATCTCTCTCAGGAAATTAGGGACCCCCGGATTCCAGCAAGAGTATCGTGTACCACCTCAAGTATACCGACCCAAAGACACTCCGTATTTCTCGCCACGGCTCAGGTCATGCTTCTTGGCCCTAGAGGAACTCCAGTACGTGTCCGCGCTATGTTCGATCAGGTTTCTGAATTTCATTTATTACTGAGGCAATGGCGCAATTACTTACACTTCCCAAGCCCCGTGAAAGGATTGCCCTCACTGGCGTTGGTGCATCAAGAGCTGGTACTGTGCGTGCCACTACTCAAGTATCATTACAATCATATAGTAACGCTTAATTTTATCTCGAAGTTCAAGCTCTAATTCTGCCAAGTCTTACATCACAACTTCCTTCCAGGAAACCCACGGATTTTGATCCTGCTCTGTTTGCAGATATTAAGTCAGCAGATTCTCATTGGCTAGAACCAGACTCAATTGATATAATTCTAGGGGTCGATGTCGATGGCCAAGTCTTGCGCTCAGGATTACGTCGGTTTCCACCAACTCAATTAATAGCTCAAGATACTGTGTTTGGCTGGATCGTTTCAGGATCACTGTATTCGGACGCTCCAAGGCGGGCAGCGCGCACTTCTCCAATACCACTTACAACCATGCATTGCGCCTTAGACGATGGCTTGCACGAAATGCTTGAACGCTTTTGGGCTGTGGAAGAGGTAGCCTCGCCTATAAAGAAACTAAAACCAGAGGATGAAGTCTGTGATCAACTTTACTCAGATAAGCGTTCCCGCAACGGTGAGGGACCGTATACAGTTCGCCTCCCTTTAAAGGCAAAAGCTCCACGTTCTTTTATCGAAACCCGGCGGGTAGCCTTAAGCTCACTCTCAAATATTCATCGTCGTTTCCTCAGGAATCCTCAGCTTGCTAAGGCTTATCAAAACTTTATGAAAGAATATGGCGAATTAGGTCACATGGAGAAAATTCCAGAAGCCGAATTAGATAACCCGCGAGCCTGGTACATTCCACATCATCCCGTAGTCCAGTCCACACCCACTCAGTGGAAATTTCGCGTAGTCTTCGACGCATCACGACAAACCTCTGAACAACACTGCTTGAACGAATTTCTAATGGCAGGCCCTGCTCTTCAAAGTGATATTTCCTCAATACTTCTAAACAGTCGAAAGTATTGATACTTCTTCAACGCTGATACAGTAAAGATGTTTCGCCAAATCCTCGTACATCCTGATGATCAAGATTTGCAGAGAATTCTTTGGACTCCTGTATCTGAGAAACACCCGGTGGATTACCGACTGACAACGGTTACATACGGGACAGCTTGTGCTCCCTACTTAGCTATTCGTACCCTGACTCAATTAGCATCAGATGAATGTCATAGATTTCCTTTTGGAGCAAGTTGCCTCAGGCATAATACTTATGTTGACGAAATCTTCGCGGGGGCGGATAACCTTGAGCTTGCGATAAAAAAGCGAGACGAATTATGTGAACTTTTACATTCAGCTGGTATCAAACTGGACAAATGGGCGACAAACCAACCTGAGCTTTTGCATCATCGCGATCAACGAAACAAGATCGATAAGCATATCGACTTGAATGAATCAGTCAAGACTTTGGGATTGCGTTGGTGTCAAGGGACAGATACGTTTGGAGTTAGTATCACTGAAATGGAACATGCCGTTAAGCACCCTACCAAAAGATCTATCCTATCAAAAATATCACAACTATTTGATCCTCTCGGCTGGCTTGCTCCCATCACAGTCACTGCCAACATTTTAATGCAAGATCTCTGGATCTGAAAATTTTACTGGGATTCGCCTCTAACGGCGGAAATCATTGAACGATGGAATAATTACTGCAATTCAATTACATCTCTTTCAACTCTTTCCATCAGTCGCTGGTTGGGAGCCTCTCTAGACTGTGAAGCTCAACTTCACGGATTTGCCAATGTTTCATCGCGGGCGTATGCTGCTGCTGTATACCTCAGACTTCCAATGAACAAAGGTCCTTGCAAGGTCTCACTCCTAATGGCAAAAACAAAGGTCAGTTCTGTGAAAACCATGAGCATTCCGAATCTCGAGTTAAGTGTTGCGGCTCTGCTTTCAAAATTAATTGGTCATGTAAGGGACTTATCATGCTTCCAGACTGTATCTGTTTATGCCTGATCCGACAGTCAAATTGTTCTTTCCTGGCTTCGAAAGCATCCGTACCATTGGAAAACCTTCGTAGCGAACCGCGTATCATTAATTCAAACTGAGTTGCCCTCGGCTGAATGGAACTATGTGTTGACTAAAGAAAATCCCGCAGATCTGGCGACCCGCGGAATAAAACCATCGAATCTTCAGAAATCTGAGTTATGGTGGAATGGTCCCAAATGGCTCACCCTTTCTCAGAAGGAATGGCCCAAGCAGCCAGACCCTCGGCAAGTGCTGCACATTCAAGGCCCAGAAATTGAACCGGAAATTCTGAAGCGATATTCAAGTTTAACTCGGTTGATCCGAATCGTAGCATATTGTCGTCGACCTCTCGTTAGATTACGCAAATTTCGAAAAGGAGAATCTGACTTTGCCGCCTTTCTCACCGCATCAAAAATTGCTGACGCTAGCTTTGCGGTCATTCGTATGTTTCAAGCACAACATTTTTCTACAGAAATCGCGTTGTTAAATTCTGAGGGATCTTTACTTAAATGAAATCCGTTTAGAAAACTGAATCCCTTCGTGGAAAGAGAGGATGGGATTTTGCGAGTTGGAGGACGCCTGTCACAAGCTGACCTTTCTCATGAGGCCAAGCACCCTCCAATTTTACCTCACGAATCAGCTCTCAGTCGTATCTTCGTTTACCATGCCCACGTTTCCTCTCTGCATGGTGGGCCCACACTGACGCTAAGTTTCTTGATTCGAGATACATGGATTTTGGGTAGGTCACGACTAGTTAAGCTTGAAATAAGAAATTGTGTAACATGTCAACGTGTTAAACCCCGCTTGGCATCTCAATTAATGGGCGATCTACCAAAGGCCCGTGTCACACCTTCTCGACCCTTCAACATCTCTGGCTTGGACTATGCTGGACCGATTCAAGTACAACGGTACCACTTTCCAAGGCGCTGCTCGAGAGCTTCGAGAAATGTTTGCTGCCGCCTCCAAATTCTATGGTGAAGTGGCAGCGATACTTGCCAATAAAGGGACCGACTGGACGTTCATTCCACCAAACACGCCTCATTGTGGGGGATTGTGGGAGGCTGGAGTAAAATCTAACAAACATCATTTAAAAAGGGTGATAGGAGACCACAAGCTCACATTTGAGGAATTATCCACAGTATTAGTGGAAATAGAGGCCTGTTTGAACTCTCGCCCATTATATCCCCTCACTAACGAAGTGGACGACTTGACTGCTCTCACTCCAGCTTAATTCCTAGTTGGAGACCAGTTAGGCCTTATGCCTGATGCAGGAATTTCAGAAGTACCTAAAACCCGGCTATCAGGATTCCAGTTGCTTCAGCGCATTCGAGACAACTTTTGGAAACGTTGGTTACCTGAATTCCTTTATCATCTCCAAGAGAGAGGCAAATGGCGTTATCCAACGGAGAACCTCGCAGTCGGTCAACTCATCCTACTAAAAGACGGGAGATATCCACCGTCAAAATGGTCATTGGGACGAGTTATTCAAGTACATGCCGGCCCTGATGGTTTAATCAGAGTCGTGACAATTAAGATGGCAACTACCACTTTGCGTCGCCACTTCGTGCGTCTCAGCCCCATGATCCAGCCATCATCATAAACTGTTGCGGTACTGCTAGTTGCGAATTCATTTGAATGTGTAGAAAGCAGCTCACGCGTCGATGTCATAATTATTCGTCCTGCGAATGAAGGCGGGCGGTATGTTCGGTCAAATCAGGTATTTGGACTTTGAGTTGGGTTACCATGATTATTGTGCGTACCATGCGGGCTTGTTGTCTTCCATGGCCTTCGACCGATCAAAGTTAATTGGTTCTCCGGTGGACCATTGTTCAGTCACGTATTGCAATCATAAAGTTTAGGAAAATTTGTAAGCGGTCGTCTATCCCTGCAGGATCGCGTAGTATAGTCTTCACTTCTTCGTGCAAAACGTAGCAAATCTCCTTTTTGTACTCCGTCTCACGTGCGATTGACATACCGACATAGTGACCTAGTTTGTAATTCGAGTATATAGTGATCCTTCTCGCTCTGTGTTGTGACTCGCCACATTTTGGATGACGGTTGTGTGCTCTCGAGCTGTGCTTCGTCTCGTTGCGGATCGTTTGTGATTACTCAAGTGTGAAGTACTAGCGTTGCGTATGATGGATCATTGTCATGCGGATCCCTGCTTATATTTGGATTGTTACCGCTTCTTATGATGGATCATTACTTTGGATCACCGCTTGCATTTGGATCATTACTGTGGATCACCGCTTGTATTTGGAGCATTACTGTGGATCACCGCTTGTATTTGGATAATTACTGTGGATCACCGCTTGTATTTGGATCACTACTGTGGATCACCGCTTGTATTTAGGATCAGTTCTGTGGATCACCGCTTGGATTATCGATCCCCGGAATTGGTTTGTGTGAACTGCGTTTTGGTGAGTTTGCTTTGTAGTTATAAGTGTAGAATTGTAAAAAGCTTTTTCCTCCACTCACTGAGTGGAGGTTTTTTATGACAGGATCAATAAACTTTAAGTTCCGTTCTTTATCGTAACTATGGTGTTTTGTTTTGTCCTATCTCTTTTCTCCAAATCCGAGCTCTCTTTTATTGAAATATGATTTAATTGCAAAAACACACAGTAATTGTAAAATATTGTAAAATATTTTTAAAGATTTCAATGGGACTGAGGTTTTTAAGTACTGTTAACAGATTTTTAAAAATATATAAGGCATTTAAAATGATATTAAGGGAATTCAACAAAATTTATAAGAATTTACGGAATTTCGACAAATTTAAATTGATTACGACGGATTTGAAACTTTTTTGAAGATTTTCAAAGTGTTTCAAATTATCAAAGATATTTTACTGAGTTTTGGGCAAATATATGATATCATGAGCTTTCAGGAGATTTCAAGGTATTTTAGAAAATTTAGAAGGATTTGAAAGGTTTTAGAAGTTTTCAAGGGTGGTGCAATGCCCAGTTCAATGTCTTATTTTTTACGTGTACAGGAAATTGTTATTTCATTATTTGATATACGAAGAAGGAGACCTGGAAAAACTTGATTTCTCGACTTGGAAAACCTAAAGCTCACTGAAAAGTGACAAACATCCTCTTTTTTGTTCACTTCTGAACGAAGTGAAGAAGCAAAGGAATGAAAACCAAGAGCAAGAAAATACCGTTACGTTCTACACTAAAATGTTATACATACTTTAATATATCCTTACATACAAAAAAACGATATTCTAATATTAGAGGAGAGTATCCAAATATGAGATATTCTCGTAATAAGAGATAGCGGGGTTCACATAAATTAAGAGGCCCACTCTGTTGGTTCTATCACTAACTTGCAGCCCATGGAGAAAAAGTAATTTTATGGCACAGTCACTTTTTCATTGCGCTTTTAAAGATTATGAGCGAACATTTTGTGAAATCGGTGGTAGTCGAGTTCTTGGAAGGGAAGTCTTTAAACTCTATTTATTATACATTAAATCAGTTTTTAGCAGTAAAGTCTGCCTGTGCGGATGGGGGTTGAATATTTAAGTAGGAAAATATCGACAGTATTCAATTTTTTTATTCTACAGGTCAGGTGTAGTATGTGCGTAGTTGCACGGTATGGTTCTCATAATATGAGATACCAGTGGTTCCTATAACACACTCTGGTTGAGCGGGGGAAACTGCTTGCAAAAGGGTTTATGACTACTGCAAAAACAAAACATACTATAAATAACAGTAAATTTATACTTCGTAAACATAGAATATATTTCTTCATTTAAAATAATACTTTATTTTGCATTTTTAGCGATTTCCTGGGGTATCTCATATTATAATAATAGTTTTCCGACTTTGGAAAGGGCACTTTTTTTACATTTTTGGTATTTTCAGCAAAAAAAATTATACAATTTTTCGTTTAAGCACCTTAGGATAAACTAAATTCCCTTTAAAATGACCTATATTACTTTTGAATTCAGTCCATATAATTCTGGAAATCACACCAGACAGAGTTGGTCTCTCATATCTGGGTACCCTCCTCTAAGAGTGTCATATTCTTACAGGCATATTCTTAAAAGTATTTTTAATGAAGTAAGTGAAATTCTTGCTTTAAGAGTATCTTCTAACCAAAGGGGGAAAATATTCTTAAAATGAGAAGATTAGTAGGGGAAGAAGAAATACGCAAAGGAAAATGCGCCTTGCTATGTTCAATCATTTCTTTTATCGTTTCATGCAACGTGCTTTTAGATCAGTTTCTTTTTTTTTTGTAATTTTAGGCATTGAGTGTTTCGCTTTAAAGAAAAGTGTCAAGTAGAACATACAGATAATTTAATATTTCATCAATATGTTTTTAGTACATTATAATTTTCAATTGAAATAATAGTTTTTAACCTATACATTTTTTACTTACTCCATTTAACAGTATACTTACTTCTGGCTTTCACGTTCACAATTTATTTACTTTTCAATTCAAGATTTCGCAAAGCACTATTTACATATATTTATTATGAACACTCGAGTCGCGGTACTGCGAAATTCAGTATACTGCGAACTCTCGCTACTGAGTACGTTTTTCCCCAGATAGTGAGAACTACGCTATAACTCCTTATCCCCCACTACTCATTTCTACATTTGATGATACCTTCAAATGTAAGATTCACTATAATTTAAATTTTAATTCATAATCAAATAATTCGATACATGCGGTGGAACATTTTATATTTGTGATGTCTTTCCACGTTTCTTTCGCTCTATTCATTTTAATAATTTTAATAGTAACGATTTAAATCTTCACTACAAGCTTTCAGAAGGTAAACAGTTGACATGTGCGCACGTAGATACTAGACGCCTCATCTACACCGACTTGAACATAATAATTAGTCGCAGGAGTTTGGTCCCTTCATGTGTTCTCACTATTAAGGGCGGACCTGCGCTAAATGTTCGCAGTGCCGCGACTCGAGTGTATTTATTTCGCGCAGTAACACCGAAACATAACCTCTATAGTCTAATATTAACTATATACCTTATTATCATATAGACAAGAATATATATTCTTAATGTAGGAGGGCCTCCATTGTACGTTAAAAATATATTATTGGCGTCTATTTAAGTAGCAAATATTCTTAAACTTAGTGGGAAGTTCTTAAAATTGGACAATAATATATATTATTAAGGTAAGAGGGCCTCCGTTGTACACTAAGAATATATTCTTGGCGCCTATTTAAGTTGCAAATATTCTTCAAATTAGCGGGAAATTCTTAAAATTAGAATATCGTTTTTTTAGTGGAGAAACATAAACTTAGCAAAAAGAAAACCTTAAATCACCTAGTGATATATTCTTGCATATCTGATTTTTCATACCTCAGATAATTTGGTTGAAAAGAAATATATTATAAGACTTAATTTAAACTATTGCAGGTAATTTATTTCCATTTTTTTAAAGCAGGCAGTGCACAACCCGTCCTCGCCACGGTTCCTGGACAATATCATACGCACTGCCTGGCCCTTGTCGACCCCCCGTGGCGACGATAGGCAGTTTTGCAGCACCATCGCACTATTTCCCCTGTAGTCCTCACAAAACGGTTTTTTCAGTGATTTCCCGATTATCCAGTCCTATCGACTTTCTACTTCTTCTAAGATTGAGACTAGCAGTTCTTAAAAGACGAGCTGGCGTGTTAAAAAATTGCTCCCTTAGTTCTCTGAGAGTCATATGTTAGTATGTAGGTTCAGTCCACTGATTTCGTTTAAAACGTGTTGCAGGCATATTTTCAAAAAAATGTTGTTTTAATTGATTAAATAGTGAAATATTAGTTCATTAAGAGTTGATTTATCACTTTAGAGGAGATAAATTATTCAGTGGTTGATTTTAAATAATACTTCAACGTACACAGGTCCCAGTAATCGTGTCCTCAGAACCAGTAATCGTGTTATCGATTTTCTTGCCTTTTGCTTAATTAAAATAAATGTAATTTATATTTGCTGTTATAAAATTCTGAAAATAAGTGACTGTCATCATTAAATATTACTTTTAACATATTTTTCTAACAATATATTCAAATTATTACCCAAATTTCATTATTACTAAGACGATCACGATTACTGGTATAATTACTTGTATATTTTATAAAATACTAGAGGGGTAACAGTGTGCTTATGGGGGGGGGGCTGTCTGTTGTCATTACGGGCTGGGGGATGCACAAGGGTCAGATTGTACGTAGTCGATTCGATTCGAAATTCAGGAACTCGTTTAGAAGACAGTTTGTAGAGTACCATTTACATCATATGGATATCGGTTTTCGCAAATAAGGAAAAGACTAGAGGGATAACAGTTTCCTAGTGGTGGGTGATTGTTCGCTGTCAACACGGGGAGTGCACAAATGTATAGAAGTATGAGGACGAGTCATGAATCACCCGCTTATTGGATTAAAGTTTGAAAACTTGATTTTTTTAATGACTTGGATACAAAAATTTCACTGTAAACTTTTTTAGTTTAAAAAATTTCATTATAGGCTCTGTAACTTTTTGAAATGTAAGAAAAAATTTACTGTATCAAACATAGATTTTTTCTTGGCTCGCCAATCAGCGTCAGGCCTGGACCAGACCAGACCTAACCAGTGCCAAACCTGGGCCAGAACAAACCTTCCAGACTAGACGGTCTAGATAAAATTAAACCTGAGCCAGACTGGCGTCAGACCTGAGCCAGATCAGTTCTTCCAGACTAAACAGTCTAGATAAATCCAGACCTGGGCCAGACGTATAACCAAACTACCCGGACATTTTTCCACACGGGGTCTACCGAAATTAAAAAAACCAACCGCTTATCTCCGTTTTCAAACCTAGAATTTAAATTCTATTGCAGGCTTGAACAGGTGTTACATTTATTCTTAATTACCATGATCATACCATACATCATTACCATACTCTCTTCCAACCTTAATCTTTGCATTCATAAAATTTTTTCCCCCATTCTTTTGAACAATATTTCAGAGAAAGCGTATCGTACTATGTTTCCGACCTTTAAACGAACAAAGGAATATTTTTCGCATAGAAATTGAATAATAAAGAGCATAATATCAAGAATATTGTTTACTACGCCGTTCAATCCTTGTAATAGCTGAAGATTAACGACTATCGAAGTATATCGTTCAAAAATGGAGATATTTCGCCAATTCAGGTGATTTTTCGCAAGTTAGAACTATTATTCATATGTTTTATCTGATTCTCGGAAAAAATGGCCTTTGTTCATAAAAAATGGAGATACACGTTTAGTTTTCCCAAATTTCGGTTTTTGATTGCCTAAACTTTCGAAAAATGCGTAGGAATTGTTGCTCTATACATTTTTTAATTTTCATTACAAAAAATAAAACAAAAATGCAAAATAGAAATTTTTCAAACTCGTTCTGAATCTTGAATCTAATAAACGGTTTTCTTTTATACAATATCCTTAAGTTAAATTTAATTATTTCAAAACATAATTGTATTAATAAAAAAAATCACAAATCACACTGAGCTTCTGAAAAAGGCGTAATAAGAGATTTAATTTATCGGTGCTAAATTAACGATGCATGCTTGGAATAAGTAGATTATGTCCCCTGAACCTTGAGTCGTGTATATAGTTATATATGTATACCTTCCTGAATATTGATGAAACTTCATTACGATACCACGTTCTATCTATGTGTCGTAATTCCGCTCTTATAAGGATTTCGTGCTTTTAATATTCATTAGTATAACCCAATTATAACACCTTTTTAGGATTTTTTAGCGCCGGGCAGAAACCCTTATAGATTCGGTCGGGTTTCCGTCAGTACTTCATACTTTTTCCCAGGATAAAAAGTAAGGAGAAGTAGGGGAATCAAGATAAATGAGGGAAATTATGGATTGAGAAGTAAGGGGAAATATGGAAATTTTTTAAGGAAAGTAGGGGAAATAAGAGTGAATGAGAGGAGGCACTATGTGGAGTGGGTGAAATGATGAGAGAAGAAAGGGAAATTAGAGAAGGGACAGTAGGCGAAATTAGAGAAAATTACGGTAGCACGAGTATTGCAAGTAAGACGAATTTAGAGTGAGTAAGAAGAGAAAGTGAGTGGCAGTGAGGGAAAGTAGGGGAAATAATTAGAAATGAGGTGACGTACGGGAGGAACATACGAAGAGAAGGGGAAGTGGTGAAGAAAGAAATTGGTAAAGGGGCGCAAAGAATAAGGGGAGGGTGGAAGTATGGATGGGAAGGTTTATATGAATTAATTAACTTCATAATAGACTGCGGAACACTTTTCTTAGGTACGCGATGCCTACTTTAACTAATTTTGATATTAATGTTGATTATAGCGAAAAATGTACATGCACTGGCGGAAAATATTTCGTAACTTTTTAAGAGTTTGTCTGTATGTGTAAAACTGAATGTATGTATGTATTTGTGTTCCAAATATGCGTCCACATCGTTGTACCTATTGAAAACATTTCTATGCTTGAAAATATGATTTTAATCTGATTTTAATCCGATTTTATTCAAAAATGGCTCCAAATGAAGCTATTGGTGCTCTTAGACACATTTCGCTTACTTCATTAAGAATATTATTAAGAATATGTCTGTGAATATGTTTTCGGTGAATATACTTTTAAAATTTTCTAGCTAGCAGAAGGATTTTCGAGGTGGCGGGAGGTTAGGGGGGGAGGTGAGTCTCTGGGTTTTCCGAAAAATACCGTTACAGCTAAAAGGTGAGAGTAAAATAGTGTTGCAACGCCACGAAGTAAAAGACTAGGAATCCAATTAAAGTAAATCCCATTTTAGTCCATATGCAAGTGAAATGATATTTTAAAGGTATTTATGAATTTTTCACGTTTTTAGGGTTTCGCATGAAACTCTATAATCTCGTGCCATCGTCTGGCAGTTTCTTATACCTAAAAAGAAACTAATAAAACTATCTGTTTCCGAATTAAATTTATTTTTTTAGGAAACAATCATTTGGGAGAGGGGACGTGAATAAACAATTGAGGGATGAGAAGATCCTTTTGTTGGAAATTTACTTTATGTCCCATTTTCTAAAGAGATGACTGAAATTTAAGATCTTTGTATGTAAAAAAAGTTTATTTGTGTTCAATTCATAAAACTTTTGTCCTTTCGTTGAATTTTGTGCAACTTTGAAAATATATTCTGCGATGTGCTACTGCCCCGAAATGCCGGATAAATTCTTTTTATAATAAACAATTTCAAATTAAAAGCGTTTGAAATTTGATCAAAATGTACTGAAAGATTTGTAAATAGAAACTTTTCAATAAAAACTATTTTAGATTAAATAACATTTAAAAAAGAGGAATATACGACAAAATTAAAATTTAATATTTCCAGATTAAAATTTTGAAAACTGGATTATTTAAAATGCGAAGGAATTGAAATTATATTATTTCTGAATAAAAACATTCAAAATTGAGTGATTAAAAATTAAAAATGTTATTTTTGCTATTTATAGTGATACAAGGGTCCTAAGTGGAATTTTTTAGGCCGCGTGTGAAAGTTGCAGTACGAGTCAGATGCGAGGCGTAGTCTAGAAGAAGAACGAGTACTGCAATTTACACGAGGCAAAGTGCTACTCAGGGACCGAATTTCATCCACTATTTTGTATCACACCAGTCGATCATAAGTTTATGTAGGTTGCATAGTGTCCTAATCTAGAAACCCGAGAGGGAATCCAATCCAAACTAATACAATTCAATTCCCGAGACGAAGGATGAGTGCTGCAATTGACACGTGTAAAGTAAAATACATTCAAATTCCCGAGACGAAGGACGAGTACTGCAATTTACACGAGGCAATGTGCCAGTTAGGGGCAGAATTTCACGCTCTATTTTTTACTACACCATTCGATCATAAGTTCAAGTAGGTTACATACAGTCTTAATCTAAAAATCCGAGAGGGGATAAAACCCAATCCAATACAATTCACGAGACGAAGGGCGAGTGCTACAATTTACACGAGGCAAAGTGCCACTAAGGGCCAAATGTCACACACTTTTTTTATCACACCACTTAACACTCGTTGTACCATTAGGTACAGATGCAAATGTTCATCATCCAATCAGATCACTGTGTCGGCTCCTTTATAGTACGCTGTATCCGGAGTAAAAATGTTATGGTCTATTTTAAGAAGTGCTATTTTAGATATATATTACCGTACCCAAAGTCACACTCATGATGGTGGTGTAATAAAAAATAATACTTAATGTGGAGCGATTAAAATTTAACAATTTGAAATTAAAAACTGAACAGTAAAAACGGCTGACATTTTAAAATTTTATATTGTAATTACATAATAAAACAATAATTAAAATTCAAATTGATTACACTAAACTTTATAAGATCAAAAAATAAATTTATTATAATTTTGACTGTTTTAAATGGACATATTTTTAAGTATAAACCTTCAAAAATCATTAATTATAAAAAAACCGTTCATGATAAAATTTAACTTCAAACTTAAATAATTAAAAATGAAACAAAATATATTACCGAATGTTTAAAATGAAATGAATCAGAACTTTATTTAAAACTCAAAACATTATTAAATACCAAGAATTCTGTTGTTAAAACTTCTAAATACTCAAACTCTATAAATTTTACATTTCATTTAGTATACTTAAATCTTTAAATTTCTGCTTAAAATTTGAATTAATTTTTAATAAATAAATAAATATCAATGAAAACATTTAGACAAACAAATTGTTAATCATATTTTTTCAATTCAAGCATTTTCATTTTAATTGCAAAATTAAAACTAATGAAAAAGGTAAATTTAAAATATATTTCGAATTGTTCAATTTCAAAACTTTATGTAAAATAATTCTTTTTCATTGAGTTTTTCTAATCCAATACTTTTTTAGTTTTAAATGATATATTTTTCTAATTCTTTGAGCAAAAATCAGGCAATTTGAATATACTACATAAAAAGTTAAAACGTAGAAAAAAGATACAAAACAAAATTACCATATACCATGCCAATGCTTCAAGCTTTACAATTTTACGCCTTCGAAATCTACATAGATTTTTTTAACGCTGAGTTTTCTTGAACATTGTCAAATTTAAAAAAAAATGGAATTTTCAATTTGATATTCTACAATTTCGAGCAATTTAAAAAAGTATACCCTTTTTTACCTTTAAAATTAAAATCAAACTATTTAGAACTGACTCTTAAACGGAATTTCATATTAAACAAAATTATAAGAGTGAGACTATTCTAAAATTTTTAATATTTGAATTTAAAGCTTTCGAAGCAAAGAAACTTTATTTTCAAGCCGTCACAAATTAATATATTTCAGAATTGTGCATTTAAAGTAATAATTTCAAATTGAAAATATCAAAATTTTTATAGATGATGTGTTCATCATTGATAAGTTTCATATCAACTATAACAAATTACAGTCATTTTCACAGTTCAAAATTGAAGAATTTTAAATATTGTGCCGTTTTAAACGTCAATTAATCTAAAAACTTCTAAAGTTCTATGGTTACTAAAAGATAACTTTCAAAATTAATGAATTCAATCTTCAAGGGTTAAAGGTTAAGGAATTTCAAACTTGTTTTAAAAATGTAAGCATTCTTAAATTAGAATCGTCAAACTAAGTAGTTCAAAATAATTGATTATCAAATTATGCATCACGATCTTTACAATTAAAGTCGTAGATTTCTGCAAATGTGAAAATGATTTTGATTTGTCTCATATTTAAAAAAAAAATTTATAGCAAGTTCAATTTATCTTTTTGAAGCCCCTAAGCATCATGAAGCCATCCTTTATCAATGGTGACAAAATGAATGATGTCTCCAAAGCATGCAAAATATCCATCCACTTCTAAATTAATTTGTTCAAGACTTTCCTTGCCTTGAAATCTTTCAAATGAGTTTCTCACTTTTTGAATAAATAACGACTTAACGAATCTTGATAAAAGTGATTATTCTTCGTGAGTAGAACATGGTTAACTCAAAGGGTAATGAATTGCATGCTAAAAACGAGTATTTTCAATTCGTAATTCTTTAGAATGAAGGACAGAAAGTCTCAAAACAAATGCACTGCTTTACTTGTTTGAAATATTTCTATATATACAAGGTCATCAGAAATAGTTATCTTCATATCAAAAAAGAAACGAGAGTACGTGTAAATTCTTTTATTATCAGCGTGAAGAGAATTAAGTTAACAAGTATACTTGTTTATCTATCATGTGCTAAAGTAGAGTAATATTTGCACACTTATACATATACGTAAGTACTTATTCAACAGCGTTTCATCCTGTCGACTTTTAATCTCTGACAATAAACCTTAATCGTGCTAAGGAGAAGCAGTCCTTTCATGATGGCATTAACACCCATTTAGTACGAAAATTTCGCAATTTTTTGACAATATTAGATGTCATGTGACGTAAGAATATGGAAATACACTGTCGTAAATTAATTAAAAATTGTTGTTTTATTATCGTCATATCTAAAGATTATTTTGATAAATGCACCTTCAAACGCTTACATTAGGGTAATCCAAAAAACGTTTCTAGCGACAGGGCAAGTCAAACCCCCCCCCCCCCTCCTCCTAAGTTTTCATTTCTGGTGAAAGAAAATCTATAATTTTTTCCAAAATCAAATACTAACCCGTGCCACCGGACACCTCAAAATCCTATTTAATTAACACAGAGCAATTTTCGAAAAATCAAACACACGCTGCATGGTTTAATTAAATCGTGCCAAGTTTTTAGGGATTAAAGAGGAATGTCAACGAAATGCAATCATAGTAATAACATTCATTGTATCCCACTCTTACCTTACACACAGCGCCTAAATATATGACCTAAAAATAAAAAAAAATAAACTACATTTTTACGTATCACTGTTGAAAATTTGTGTAAAATTTAAAACCTTTTGTTTTTGTCAAATGTCTACGTTCTGAGGCTCTATGAACCCGAAAAACAGGTTTTTACTAATGTTTCTGTCTGTGTACGTATGTATGCATGCATGTATTTATTTATTTATGTTTAAAAAATTGTTGAGACTGCTTTATTTAAAATTTAAAAATTCTATGTACGCTTATTTACGGTACTCGAAAACTCAAACAATTTATCCTCATGACTTTTTTCAATGAAACGAAAATTACCAGAGTTATAGCATTTTCAAAATCCAAAACAACAATGACAAATGAACATTTTAAGTCAAACATAGCACAATACGAAAAAAAATCAGGAAAACAAAAACTTTGCTTTTTTAAAGCCCTTCAAAATTGTAATAACAATTTTTTGGTTTTTCGTGAAAAATCGAATGTTTAAATTTTGATCGTAAGGAAAAAATAATTCAAAATGAAAAAATTCCATTTTTCCTTCAAACTGTGCAAAATGCGAAAAAAGATGAGTTCATAAAAATTGTTGCTCCAAAAAAATCTGAAAATTTGCTATGGATTACTTTTTTATAGGACACGTAGTTTTTGTTTTATTCAAAAGAAAACAACATTAAAATTGAAAAAAAATCAAAGTTTTATACAAACGTCACAAGCTACGAAAAAAATGATAAAATAAAAATTGTTTACCCAAAAACGATCTACAAATTTGTTATCAATCATTTCTTTATAGGATGCGTAGTTTTTGTTTTCTTCGTACAAAAACATCTTTAAAAATGAAAAAATAAATTCTAGGCCTAAAGATACAAAAACCCTAATAAAACAAAATTTGTTTACTCAAAAGGGCCAACAAATTTGTTCTTAATTATTTTTTGGTAACACCCGTAGTTTTGGTTTTAATTTTACAAAATTTAATTACATTTTTTGACAGACGGCACAATCTGTGAAACAGCTGAAAATTTAATTAATAATTTTTTGATAGAACCAGTAGTTCTATCACCTTTGTTTTTAAAAAATGAAATGGCCCATTTTTGACATTGTCAATCGAGAGAGCTGAAAATTGTACGTTAAAAATTGTTGTCAGGTCACGGGTAAGGTGTGGCCTTGATGGACGTATTGTGGTAATTCAAACTTCAATATGGTCTGAATATTTTTCCGTAGGCTAGCCTGTGAAAATCATTCTCTTAACCTCCTTATTTACCTAAACAATATACAGGAAATAGTAACAGTGAGTTACCTTGACCATCACCATCAAGGTCATATCAAAGTGACTCTTTGTTATTCATTTGAAACGACTCTCTTTGACATCGTAAATTGAAAGAACGGAAAATTTTACTTCGAAAAGTGTAGTCAGGTCATAGTTCAGGTGAGAGTTTGATGGTCACATCAAGTTCATTCAAACTTCAATAAGATCTGAATATTTTTCGCAAGTTAGCTTGTGGAAATTCTCCTCTCACCTCACTTACTTAATTGCTTACTTTAACCGTACCTTGATATGACCTTGATGGTCCTTCGTCAAGGTCACCCGATGGTCACTATTTAATACATTGTTCAGTAAGTAAGTAGAGTAAGAGGATGATTTTCACAAGCTAGTTTGCGAAAAAATGTTCAGACCATATTAAAGTTTGAATGACCATGATACGTTCATCAAGGTCACACCTTACCTATGACCTGTCCTCAACCTTCTGCAAAAAAATTCTACCTAAGGATTTATTTGGCTGTCCCGGAACTTTTTGGACACCCTGTATAATAGTTATTGTTATTGCACCATTAAGCGATTTCCCTTTCAAAGTAGGTGTGACTCACTCGGTTGGGAAGGAGGTTATGTGAGGAAGGGGTTATAGAAATTTTAGATTGATCTCAAATTCTCGTGTTATTTATTTAAATAACACGTTCGTTCTGCGACACTGCTCCGACTAAGGTTGCTGATCAGTCTCTCTAGCAATGATTCCAAGTGAAGAGCCCCACAAAGTCGTCATGTGAGGTTCCGCACTTGGTTCTATTAATATCCAAAGTCTTTTGTTTCAGGCGTCATTCACTCGACTGACACTCTTTATAATAAATATTTTTCGCCACACTTTTTTGTTCTGACATAATTCTCTACCTTCCTTCACGTTCATGCATTTTTTCATGCAAGCTCTCGTGTTTCTGTGTCTTCTTATGTCTCTTCTAACTAGGGTCTCATTCACACATCCCAACCATTCTTTCCGCGATCTGCCTCTGGACACGATACCATTTACTTTGCGTTGATATACTTGATTTGTTAAACGCAGTGTTAAACATAATGTAGGTAAGTTTACATATTGGAGAAAATCGAGTACGAAGCACGAGACATGTGAGGAAAATGTGTTCGTTACATTCGAAGGCACTTTAACAAAAGAGGATTCAAAATCACCAAATTACAGTCGAACACTTGAATCGAATAACTGGGCGAGTACGTGAAACGCGTATAAGTATGGTCCAAACGGATAAAAAGTCCTTAGTTCGACCGTTTCGACAATACGTATACGCGTTTCACGCGCAAAGCCGGTTATTTGTTCTGCGTCTTCAGTTTTCCATGTTTCGACCTTTAAATTAAAAAATGTCTGTGCCTAAATGTGATGGAAATACGAAGAGCGAACGCGTAGCGCGAATTAAATTATCGAGCGCAAAGCGCGAGATAAATATATTAACGAGTGCAAACGGTAGGAACGAAAAGTCGCGCGCCGCAGGCGCGCTCAAACGTGCGCGCACGGCGAGCCGCAACCAGTATGTGCCCACGCAGCATTAAGTTCTTTTCAATAAAAATTGTTGCTCTCTCGTGACTTTTTATACAATTTCTATTTGTTTAAATTATTGTTACTCACTAAAATATTTATTTTTTCTCAAAATTGTAGAAAAATCGTTATTGCTGAATGAAATGAACTCTCATGTATCTAAAAATTGAGCCAGAGATGTCAACTTTTTCTCAAATTGGCATCCTATACTACTTTTTGTTAGTAATTGTATAATTTTGATACATTTATCTAAGTTTTGAATACATTCATATTTGTTTAAATAATTTTCATTGGCCTCAGTTGTTTTTTTCAAAGCTTTTGAAAAATTATCTAAAATGGAGCACATAAAATTATTTTTTTGACTGTATATTGTATACAAAGAATTTATTCACCATTGATTTAATGCTTTCACCATGATTTATTGTGATAAAAAGAGATACCAGGTGTATACATATGAAACCGGTATTGCCATTTAGCGGCCAGTAGGCACACTTGTAGGCACTGTCGGAACTTACCATTTGTGCTAATTGGCAT
>NC_046658.1:52604279-52647798 GCF_010883055.1 Belonocnema kinseyi | reverse complement strand
GGGCGCATACTTTGAATAAAATATTTGTTATCATTCTCTTGAAATAAATGTGTTTTTTTCTTGAAAAAATACCGGTTTCATATGTATACACCTGGTATTTCGTATTTCCATCATGTGAGAAATTACTAATTTTGCCGACGTGTCGTGAATATTACGTTTCACTTTTTCGGGGCTAACTTGAAATTGAGATTTCAGGTTATTTTTTCTTATATATATTCTTTACTATGCCTGTGATAGGCCAGAGCGCTCCACCGCACCGTGGGGACTGGTCAAACCTGATTGGCCAATCAAGTCTTTTTTTTGATCCGCTAGGACAGAAATCCAATCAGGTTCGACCAGTCCCCAAGATTGGGCGCTCTGGCCAATCAGAGTCATTGTAGAGAGTATATATAAGAACTAGAGATCCAATAGGGAGAGTTGAGACACGTTTCCTCTTTTAATAGTCGTTACTCTTCCAGAACTTTGATATTTTCATAGATCGCGAAAAGTTTGAACAATTTTATTTTTTATTAATTCTTTTTTTATGAAAATTTTGAAGTATATGTGTTTCAAAGTGAATATTATTTCCCCCTAACCATAATAACTAACCTTCCAAATAATTTATAATGTTCTGTATTAAATCCGTTTGAAAATAAAATTGTAATTTGAAAATAGCGATAAATCATGCTAATCGAAATTCATAAAAATTTATGTAGTTCCGGTACAGCGGTGCCAATCAGATTTGAAGTACACCGTGTTTCAACTCTCCCTTGAGGATCTCCAATAAGAACAACATAACCCGATACCTTAGTTTCAGATTAGCCCTGAAGAAGTGAACAGCAATGTGTATGAAACGTCAGCAAAATTTGTAGTTTTGTACATGATTGGAACCCCAAGTATTTCTTCTAATCAAAATGAATTATCGTGAAAGCATTAAATCAATTCTGCATAATACAAGTTTGCTTCCCTTGAAAGAAAGAATACAATATAGTTAATTTGTCTTGAACACTACCTTCAAAAAACTATTAAAACTGCACCATTTCCTATAAAAAACCCTTAGATTTGACATTTGTTCTACATTGGACCGCATATCTTTCGACTAATCCCAACGGATTGAAGATCTTTCCACTAAAAAGCAAAAAATAACATTTGACAAATTACTTCAGGCAAATGCCACTAACTGATACAATAAAAAACATCTCTGATCATCCTCTCAGCAATTAAATTATCTCGGCGTTACCTAAAGGACATAATTTTGCAGTAGCTTCTTCCAAAATCACAAGTGAAGAAATCATCAGCAATTTGAAATCCCCAATATTTACCCTTCTAACCAAAAAAGCAAATGACATACGTGGAAGGACGGCCAACGTTTTACGCCAAGCTCAAGTTCTCTTTTCAAACTAAACAAAACAAGAAAAAAATGCAATTAAAGATCTCAATCGGAATAAAGACGTAATATTTCCCGCAGACAAAGGCAACACAAAAGTAATAATCAATAAAGAAGACTATAACAACAAAATCATGGACCTTTTAAAAAAATAATATTCCACTCACACCGATCGTGAGCGCAATAAGCTCACAAACTTATAACCTAGCAGGCTCCCTCACCACAGAACTAAATCGTTTTACAAGAAACTCTATCACCGACGTACAAAACTCATGTGACTTTATCAAAAAGATACAACAGATTCACATTCAACCCCAAGACATCATAGTGATTTTCTAAATAGTATCTCTCTTTAGGGAGGTATCATTCTCTGATACAACTGATATTATTAAATCTTTTACAAACTTCCCTTCCGATCTCATACCTTTGATAGAACACTATATCAATAATACTTACTTCTCTTTAAATAACCAATTCTTCGAAAAGACTTCAGCAGCAGCAATGGAATTCCCAATCTCACCTATAATAGCCAACATCTTTATGGAACATCTAGAAACTAAAGTCTTCAACCAATTCAAGCTTAAACCAGAATTTGGGTTCCGTTAAGTGGATGACACTTTTCTTATCTGGCGACATGAAGTAGATGAACTCAATAAGTTTTTCTAATTCATAAATCGATTACATCCTAATATCCAGTTAACCATGGAAATTGAACAAAACGGAAAATCGCCTTTCTTGGCCGTACTAGTGTACAAAAGATCTGATAACGCATTAGGACATGAAGTTTACAGAAAGCCCACTCATACAAACAGATACCTATACGCCTCCTCCCACCACCACCCATCTAAATAACAATCGGTCATCAACTTCCGTGTATACAGAGCTGTCTCCATAACTGATAAAGGTAACTTAAAAAAGGAATTACAAAACGTTAAACAAATCCTAATACAGAACGATTACACAAACAAACAAATTAATAAAGCAATAAGAAAATACACTGCAAAAAACAAGTCAACTCAACCTACTAAAAAAATATAGAGAGAAACGACTACCATCCTACCATACATACAAGGTGTCACAGAAAAAATAGGAATAATTCTTAGCAAATACAACATCCAACCCATATTGAAACCACCTGCGAAAATAGGACAACTGCTAAAAATAGACGAGCGCGTAGATAACATTGATCATGCATAAATAGTGTAACGCAGTTTCTCTTCAGATTCATGTTCAGGGGGTGCTAGATAATAAAAAAATGTAGGGTACCGGCTTTTGATAGTGTGCGTTTACCCGGGGGTGGGGATAAGGTGTAAGTACACGGAATGGCAGTATCTGTTTCAAAAACACAGCGTTGTAAATGGAAAAGAAACATATGTACGTTACTTAAAATATTAGATGTATAAATATGGTTAACCCTTTGCTGACGTTATAGGATCTCAGACGCGCTGAATGAATGGGGTGAAATACAGTGAATCTGTAAAATATGCACACTAGGGTGGTCCAAAAATGCTTTTTGAGCCACAGGGAAAGTCAACCCCTGCCCCAAAGTTTTTATTTCCGGAGTAAATAAATGCGTAGTTTTTTCCAAAATTCAAATATTAACACGTCCCACCGGGCACTTAAAAATCCAGTTTTATTAACATGAGTAAATTTTTGTTTTTCAAAAAATTGAACTCATGTTCCAAGGTTTTTATCGAAAACTGTAAAGTTTTTTAGATATTATGGAGGAGTGTCTACGAAACAGAACCATACTAATAACCTTTATTTTTAAATCCCTTGCCCCCCCCCCCCTACCCTCGCAGTGCCCCAAATATGACCCAACAATAAAAAAAACTACATTTTTACGTATTATTGTTATAAAATGGATTTAGATTATATTTCATTATAGAATTTGAAAGTCTTTTATAAATATCAAGCTGACATACTGGAGGACAAAATAAAGATATATAAATAAATATTTACGAAAATAGTTCTACGTGTTATAATTTATATTATAACCCACATTTATTAATAGAAAACTGCTTGAACGAATAAAAATGGTTTAAACAATAACATAAAGCTTTTAATAGAATTTAGAACTCCTCAAGATTATTCAATATTATGCTTAATTCGGAAAATATGATTTTAAAAATATTTTAGAAAAATAATTGCTTGAATGAATTATATTTGTTGAAAAAATGAAAAAAAATGTTAATATATTCTTTCTATACACTATACAGTAAAAAAAATAATTTTATGTGTTCTATTGTATTTCATTTTTTTAAGTTATTGACAAAAAAACTGCATGAGCATGAAAATTTATGAAAATCAAAAAATCTCCCAATATTTTGGTTGCCTTTGCCGACTGCAAGAAAACAATAATTCCGCTCGAGCTGAAAAAATGATATTCTCTGATTCGATCCAGCAGATGAAAACTACCCTTAAAATAATTTCAGCGATTTTATCTGCTAGAATATGTTTAAGGTAATTAGCAAAATATGTGATAAGTTCAAAGTATTATTATGTATGCTAAGAACAATCTGAAAATAATCACATCTTTTTTTCTCGTGAACTGCTTTCTACCTAAGAAAATGCTTTTTCATTTCATATTAGACCATCTTCACCCAACAATGATTATTAAAATCTACGTTCCCTGTCACGCGTGCACTAGTCTCTTTTGATTTTAAAAATGTCTATATTCGCGACCGAACCTATTATACAATTCAAATCATACTCACGTGTTAAAGAAATCGTACAGAAACAATATGAATGAACTCATCCGAAATTGAAAATACCTACGTATGTATGGCTAATATATTACCGATTTATATTTTAAAATCTTTTATTAACCTACAAAGTTAGGAAATGCCGCTACTATTTCTATGTCCTCGCGTTAGCAAACGTTGAAGGCGTGGCTTAAAACCTCCGTTGTAAGAAACCCATACCGAAATCGGAAGTGTTGCTGACAACAATGGTACGGCCAAGTGAAAGCCTTTTCCGAAAATTTACATGGCTTTCGAAACACACACTCGAGCTTTAATACTATGGACTTTAGGCTTTGGTAGTAAAGAGGCTTGCTACGCTAAAATTGTATGATTTCGAGCAAATATGTCCAAAACTTTGGGCTATTTTGACTTGTTAAAGTTTCGTAATTTGATAGAAATGGGACCCGTTCATTTTTCAGAACAGATAAAAATTAAGAAAGGTAGAATTTCAGAATGAGTTATAATATATAATGGTAAAACTTAGAAATGCCAAAAAGTCGGAAAGAGGAATAAAGCAGAAATCCAAAAGTCTGAATGGTATTTATTCAGAAAGCAAAGAAGCTGAGTGGGTAAAGGAAACGTTAAAATTAGGAAGGTGAACAATTAGGAATAAGTAAATAAACGGAGAGCAGAAATTCGGAAAGTAGAAAAATTCGGAAGAGTAAATAAATGTATCTATAAGCAAGTGTATAAATTTTTATTTATGCTAGCAATAAAATATTTATCACAGCAAATTTAAATATCATATGATAATAAATTGATGTTATCCGTCATTTTAAATTTTTCACGAAAGAATCATTATTTTTTATCATTATATAATTTAAAAACAATTTTCAACGTACAACATAAATTTATTATGATATGATATTTAAATTCACTATGATAAATATTTGTTTGCTACCATAAGTAAAGAATTATACACCTGATAATAAGTACATTTATTAACAATTCCAAATTTTTCTACTTTTCGAATTTTTCTTCTCCGTATATTTATTTATTCCTAATAGTTTATCCTCCTAATTTTAACGCCTCCTAATTTTTACCCATACCGCTTCTTTGGTTTCCGAATAAATACCTTTCAGAGTTTTGGATTTCCGACTTATGTCTCTTTCCGACCTTTTGCTATTTCTAGGTTTTACTATTATGTATTATAAACCATTCTGAAATTTTACCTTTCTTAATTCTTACCGTTCCAAAAAATGAACGGGTCCCATAGGAATAGCTCAATTTACTAGGAATGGAAGCTTCTAATGTGTCCCCTAAGGGTTTACATTTTTCTTACATCTTCTCTATTCCTTTACACACCCTCCACGCACTTACTTGGTGGTGGAAGGGGGACCTACATTTTAAGGTGGGTTCCGAACCACCAAGAGCAACAGCCTTAAATACTTAGAGAAAACACCTTTTTCTCTAGAGGTACCGGTCCCACGACTCTCCGGAGATGAACAACTCCCTTGCTAGGCTAGTGTTCACCGCATGGGCCACCAAGACTCTTCCAGAGTGCGAGGCGGGAATCGAACCCGCAAGCCGAAGGAGTGGGTCCAAAGCCTACGCTTTAGTCCCCACGACCATCGTCCCACTCTAGCTCAATTTACTATTATGCTTAGATTTTTTTCTTTATATAGCTTTCTATACATTAGAAAATGTTAGAAAAAAAATATATATATATAACATGATAATAGATTAAATAAATTCAAATTTATTACGATTAAACTTTATAATTTTATATTATAATTTATACTCGGCAAAAACCAAGGCAATACCTCATTTCTCTAAGGCCTATTCTTGACCCAAATTAGATTTAAGCCAAAAAATTTGACAAGAATTCCTACAGTTTTCAAAACATGAAAACTTCACCCCTTGTATACAGCGTTTTTGGAAAGATTTGACACTGACAAACTTGTATTTGATTAATAATGTACACTGTGAACTCTCTATGAGCAACCTTTACTCTCATTCACCATTTTTAGCCTTTCTACCATCCCTTAAGGAGGGTGGAGAGGATGGTTTTATTCATTATTTAAAAGCAGGGTATGTAAATACAAAATATGTAAGCTTGACCACCAGACTTCACTAGAGTACCCTGGGGTTTTTGGGATCAATGATTCCAAATCCGAAATCCGTGGACCTCCATCACATCAGGCTCAAGGTCATTTAAGGATCAAACAGTAAAAAGACCGATGAAAATCCGGACAAATATATCCATAGGTTTTTGAGGTCGCTGAATCAGAATCCAAAATGCAATAAAAATCCTGAAAAATATATGTATAAGTTTTTGGGAACATCGAATCTGAAGGAGTTTATTTAACATCTCAATGTCATGTAAAGATCATTTCACAGTCAACTCAATAATATTTCGAGGTAGAGTTAAAAAAATGACCTGTAAGAATTTTTCTTCAGGGTAAAAATGCGTTTTGGGGTGGCTGAATCCAGATTAGAGAATATTTTCATCCCTTAAGGTTATATAAAGGTTTTTAGAGGGGTGAACACGGAGGGTATGATAGGAGTCAACGGACCTCGGTTTCGGATTTAGCGACCCCAAAAATCCCAGGTGATGAGCTCACCTTAGAGAAATTATGAATCATAAAAAAATCCCACCTAGTATTTCCTTATGATTATTTCTGGTAAAAGAAACCCTTAATAACAGCTTTAATGTAATAATATTCTTGACGATTAATTTACTTCCTAATAATAAGCATCTTAAAAATTATTCTTAGGGAGATTATAAGGAACAACATTTTTTAAATCGAATACAACTTTTAAACAATTGAATTTGAACTGTTCTGAAGAATAAAAAACAGAGAAGCAGCTGGATTTACAAATATTTTTTGTGTTTAAAAAAAAATTAATTTATTGTGTTTTCATACAAATTTTTTATGTTTTTTCCAATCAATTTGTTTTTCCGCTCCCGCCAATCTTTTGAATACTTTAAAATATTTTTTTAAAAATATATCATATAAAAAAAGCATTCTTTCAGTTTGTTTTATTCTGTGTGTCATTGTTTCTACTTTTTATATTCTTATATAATATGGGCGATTTTCAAAAACATTTCAATTTGTATGTCCTACGAAGTTTATTCGATGTTTCCAGACCATTTTGTCTTTTAGTGGTCTATAACGCCTTTAATAATACAAAAATAGTTGGACAATAATGGTATAAAGTAAAAAAAATCAGTGCAAGAACTGCGTAAAGAAACACGTAATGATCACTTTGATATAAATTCTTAATGCGAACAATCTTATAAATTTTTTTTTTAATGATTACATTACAAAAAATCGATATTATACGTACATATTATAAATGTGATAGGACACTATTTTTAATACATGCTATAGTTAAAATTGCAATATTAACATACTAAAGATTGTAGATACTGACTAAAAGAACTATTCTTATATGTCTGTTCATCGATTTGGGAACAACACCGAAGCCTCTGTAATTATAACGAATTTGATATGATAAGTGTTATCATAATCGATTATCGTCATGTAAAATAGGTAGATCCTATCAAAATTCTAAAATTCGTAATGTTTCCAGAATCTCAAAATAGATTGAATCTTCGCATGTTATCTGATAACACGGAAAAAACTATAAGTGGAACCTGAAACAACAACTCCAAAGCCTCCCAAAAAAGAAAACAGAGAAAGCTTTGTTTTCTAATATCTTTAAAGAATTTGAACTTAGAACTAAGAAGCTAAGAAAAATAATTTTTAAAAAGGTATATTAATAGCTTTCCTATAGAAAGCGGAGAGATATCTGTTGGTATGAATTTTTTTTCAAACAAGTAATACTGAACGTTTTATCGCGTTTATAATCACAAAAACTACTTCATGAAGGGGTATTGGCCTTCTCCTATTGTCGCAAACATCTCAATGCTCCGCACTTAAATTATTTTTAAAAAAGTATTGAGCCCTATTTCAAAGAACCACAATTCAGTTATTACATTCAAAAATTATTTTGTCTTGTCCGGATAGCCCCTGTTCAAACCAGGTGCTCGTGGGGAAAACTGGTCGAGATCCGGTTAAAAACGCCACGGTAAACTAGTCGGACTCCGGCTTTAATGCCGACCGGGATCCCGTGGGGTAACCTGGTATGGAGCAGAATTTCAATCTCCGGTGATATAATTTCCTAGCAATTGTTTTATCAAACTGATTACTAAAATAAGGTTGATTTTAATTACGGATTTCGATTATATGCAAATTCCGAAGAGAGGTAACAGAATGAGTGCCAGGCTGTAACGAGCAGTGTTGCCAGATAGTCCGCGCGTCCTTCCACCGAAGACACTCTAGATTCCACTAGATTCTACCTAAATGGAGATTTTTTCCACTAAATCGAATTATAGTACTTTTTTACTATTTGTAATCGATATAAGATCGATTATCGTTTCCTGACGACGTTTAACTCATAAATTCGATTGCGAGTAATTTAAGTAATTGAAAAGAGGTTGAGATTGAAGTTTGATCAAAGTTTTTTCCTGTGCAGAAAAGTATCAGAAATTTTAAGTCGAAATTTGAATAAAAATATTAACGATTGTATAATTGAATGAGTTACTAGTGAAGAAGATGAAGATGATTAACAGTCGACATATGTGCATAAATAAAAACGATATTTATGAGCAGAAGCTATTCATTATAACTTTTTTTCTTGTCAACCATGAAACTTGCACATTTTTCCTATACTGTCTACAGGAATGATAAAATTACATTAATCACAGCGTTTATTGAATCACGCTAAGTTACAAATTACAACTTTCACAGAAATGATCTATCACGAATGAACGTAAGTTCATTGAATACATTGTACGAGTTGTAAACAGTTTCATTTTTATAATTTTAGAGATCGGCTAGAGCATTGAGTATATTGTCATCGACAATATACTCACAGCGACAACTTCAACTAGGAACTTTCAACTCGACCGTCACAACCTAGGGTGCGTTTCGAAAGTCGAATGAGTTCTCATTGGCATAAATTTTGTGTATCGAAACGCATCTTTGGTGTCTTCCACTCTAGCAGGGATTTTAAAATTGCGTATCCTGACATACGTGAACACAACACGTCAAATTTTTATAAAAATTTGTGAAATATTTCGTTGCTAGGTTAATCAAAATTTTAATTAAACTACAAAAGATGAAGAAAAAGCTTTTTTGAATAATCCACTGATCAATCCAAGAAAACAAGAATAATCCACCAAAACTTTCCACTGAACATTTTGTTCCGCTAAAATTCCCACTGAGAGGTCTGAATTCCACTTAATTTAGCGGAAATTCCACTGATCTGGCAACACTGGTAAAGAGCGATGAATTAATTCTGCTGCTCGTTTTTCACGCTACAGCATGTATGGTCGCCTTCAGATTTCGCGGTTCTAATTTAAATGCGACTTCTATATAAGAATAAGAAATAGATCATAAGTAAGAGAATTGGTCCGCGATTTGTTAAATCGACACTTAAATTGGAGTATAAATAATAATTTAGTTGTAAAAATGTTATGAAGATTATTTTAGATACGTGAATATAAAATAGATACAAGTGCACATTTCTAATTATATCTTAGATTTATAGTCTCGTGTTCGAAACTCAACCAAAGAAAAGGCATGTAGGTTTTCAAATTCATGGGAACCAAGTAAAGAACACATTGTAAAAGTTCATAAACTTAAAATTTTTAAAGTATTCTATATTCAAAAATTATTATAATTATTGACCCAGGACATGCAGGTACAGATTATAACAGACATTATTTCTAACATAAATAACCTCACTTATTTCGGCAACTCTCTTACAGAGCCTAGACAGCGTACACCAAGATGTGTTTGCAATAAATAGCTTAGAGAGCGTGCATTTCTCGTTTAGGCAGGGAAAACTGATCTTATGCCTGGATGGCGAACTAAGTTCTTGATTATTTCGGATATTGTAGGATGACAGCACTAATATACCTATGAAAGTGTTTAGTTCTTCTGTAGATATTTGTAAGCCATTTTGTTGGCTAGCTTCTATGATATAGTTTTTTATTTCTCTGGAGAAAAAGCATTCAAATAACTCCACGGGTGACATAAATAATATTTTTTTCCGTACATTATCAGACAGAAAATCTTGATCATCTAGATTTCCAGGGCAAACTTTTTCTTCGTTACTCCATGAAAAAACGTGATTTGGTTCCAATTGTTTTTGAGATGCTGTGTAGTTAGTGAAAACAGATCTATATGATACATCCGGTCTGGGAAATTCCGATCCCGAATTCTCGTCATCTGATGAATCATCTCCATCAGAGCCAGAGTAATCTGGATTAGGTATGATGATACGTTCATCATTTTCCTCGGAATCCCATTCCGATTCGGAGTTTGTTGCAATTTTTGAGGCTTTACGCTTTGGCGTTTTTTTTTGCTGGGTGTACTCGAAAATTCCCAGGATGACAATGCGGTGAAGGTGTGGTTTTATGTCAGAGTGCAATAAAGGTTACGGAGTCGTTGGAAATTTTTTATTGAAAAACTGCGCTTTTCGGAAAATTTGTCAAGAATAAAAAGTTCTTGTAACAAGAACTTTTTATTCTTGATGATTTTTCCGAAAAGCGCATCGTTTATTGTAAAAAAATTCATGAATGTTTTCACAAAAATTTTGCCATTAAGACGCCATTTTGAAAATACTAAAACGAAAAATCGATCTTTGAACCATGGATTCTCAAAGTTTAGACATTTATTCCACCGGTTAGTGAGATTCCAGGTAATTACAGACTCGAAAAGCTTTGGGAAATGGTTCACAAAAAAAATAGGCACGAAAAATCACGTTTTTTTTTGTTTAAACTACATTTTGGGATAATAAATAAATTTTTTGAGGAATTTCATTGGCACCGTCGGAAAGAGGAGATCTTAAGCAATAAAAATATATGTGACTCAATTTTGTCTAGTGTCGAATAGTCTTAGTTATTGGCCGTTGAAAAGCAGTGTACCGGTAGTAGCGTTTTAGCCGTTTAAGGGTTAATAATGTGATTAGGTTTTTAGAGCCGAGGTGGCGTACCCAAAAAACAAAATCAATACAATTTTTTCAGAGCGTAGATGGCGTGCGAAAAACAAAATTTAAAATAGTTCCTAGAGCCGAGGTGGCGTACTCAGGTTTAATATTTACGGCAGCTAGAGTAGCGTACACCGCATATGTAATTTAAACAAAAATGATACCTTGGTTTGCTTGGCGAGGTGTGAAACTCCCACCTTGTAGAGCTGTCGCACTGATAGAAGTCACCTGGCAAGAGACCACTTGAACGGTTGATGGGCCGTTAACTCGAAGGTATCGATCTAATGCCAGTCTGCCTTCTTAAATATGTTTCAATTTTGCTTACTTTCGAGAAAAGCGTTTCACGCTTTCTAGTGGTAAACGCCTGTACTAGTCAGCCCTTGCCTACCTCACATTACTAACGTCTATATCACATTTATATACATAACTAATTAATTTGTCCTTGCTACGCATCGACAGTCTGCCTGTACTCGGTGTCCTGTAGATTGCAACCGTTACAACATCTTGAGTCCAGAGTCTCTCATAAATTAAGAGATAAATTCTCTACTTTCCGGGACTTTTCAAAGAAAAGTCGTAAAATCGAAAGACTTTCTTTTGTTCAAACGAACGTTTTTTATGGGTACTCGGACCAAGGAGTTCGTCGCCGTGGTCGAGCTAAGAAGTCCCTTTGCATCCAGAAACAGGAAACCACCGGGCTATGTGGTAAAGTTTAAATTCATCGACCCTTTCGCTTACCCACAAAGAAAGCCCCTCGTAAAACTTTGAGTTTGGGCCCATTTTAAGAACACATGTGCATTATGCTTTGGGTGGATAGTGGAGTTTCGAACGCGAGAGCAGGATTAATATAACGTCACAGACTGGAGGGATGAAATAGGAAGAGAAAGGGACTCACCCTGTCTGCGCGCGCCAAGCAAACTTGCGTTGGCGAAACGCTTTTTCGAAAAGGGCAGACTCGCTTTTGACTTCGAAACGAGAAGCTCGTGTCGTGCTGCCTCGTTCTTGCTCGAGCAATTTAAACTTTCAACAAACGAATCTCCCACGGATTTAATTGCATTAGATCGTAGCAATAAATGCTGTTTTCTTCATTTTCAACTGAAATTTTCTGAGTATTTCTTGTAAAATCCTTTAGAATCTTTTTATTAATTTCAGAAGTTCATTTGCAAGAGTTGGTCTTCCAAGTCCTTAATTGTGGGACGATCCCTAGTCAAATCTGAGTATGGAGATTTTGAATTTTGAAAAGTATCGCGCTAAAACTTGACTTGCGCGTTACAAGACGCAGAAGGTGCCATTCATGGCGGTAAATTTAAAAGTGTACAAACTACATGTTGTCTGAAAATAGAGAAAATTATCAAACTTGTAACGTTTCTGCTGCTACGCATATCAAAATTGATAAAAGTTTTATTTAATAAGTTAAAAGATTCGAAAAAATTTATTGTTTTTTTTTTAATTTAAAAAAGCTCATTTCTGTTTCACTTTTCTAATAAATCTTTAAATTATACTTTTAAAGTAATAAGCCATCTAGCAGCCATAATCACGGTTTTGATAAAGTCACGGCTCTTGAGAAATGTGTAATTTCTACAAAAAAATTATCCTGGCCAGTGCCCGGTTGGCTCTCGGCCATGAGATCTAACCAAGATTGGCCAGGGCAGTAACCGGCCGGCTTCGGACTAGGGGATTCGAGGAAAATGTAGCAAAGCTGGCTCCCCACCGGTTCCTGTCCATGAAACCGAGTCAGGGGTAGCCCAGCCATCATCCAACTAGAAACCTTGTCGTAGTACGGCCAACTGGGAAAATTTCGACACGGCCTGTAAAGAAAAATTTAGTTCAACAACTTTTAGCTTAAAGATGGTAACGGTTCATCATAGAGGTAAATGATGGATAACTAAACAAGTGTTAAAATATAAATTTTAGAGTAGGTAAAAGTCGCTGACCAAACAGTTATTGAATGTTTGAAAAATCAGACAATCATATTTTAACATTTACTAATGAGATAGTAAAGAAAATTTATTTTACAAAAGTAAATTTGTGAATATATTGATTAATTATGTTGTGATTTCAGTTAATAATCAATTAGCAAATTTTTTCGGTTATTTTCAATATGGAATTATGTACGTCACGTTTTTCAGGTGTATGTTATTGCGTGTAAAGTAAGAAAAAATAGATGAAGTGTCTAAATTACGCTTGTTTTTTCCATCCTGAAGCAATAGCCTGTTTATACTTAATGTTGGTGAAGGTGTTAGCATATTTACAAGTTTCACAATATCGCCTACTTATTTATTCAATACAGCTAAAAATGCTACACAACTTGTTCTTCTATTAAACTTTTATTTGATTAAACAAATAATTTCTTTGTTTTACAATTATGAGAGTAAATAAATGGTTTCTTAAATCCATGGACATAGGAAACACGGGATTAGGCATGCCATCCTGACCTTGGTGAGCGGGGTTGAATCCACGGGAGGGGGGAGAATTCCATGAGTGTGGAGAGCGGCCATCCTTGTTTCCTTGTTTCCTATGTCCATGCTTAAATCTTACGTGGTACTTTGTTGAAATCGATGTTTTCTAATTAACGATATAGTATACATCTTTTGAAGATTTCATTTTTAAAAATTATACAAATATGAATTGTTTATACATTTAGAAAAAATATTAAACAAAAAATATTAACCTTAACATTCATGAACTTAGACATTTATGCCCCAAAGTAATAATTTTTCACGATTCATAGTGAAAAAAAGTTTGTTCAAGTATATAGAAGTTGTTTTAAACAATTGAAAATTAGTTCAAAAATATATAAAATCTTGTCCATTAAAAACCCGATTTTAGTTTTGAAAACCCAAAGGACACAGATTAATATGGGTCGATTTTAAAACAAAAAAAGGAAATTTCTTTCTCCAGAGACCTCGCTACACTTCAGTATCGACCAAATTTTGTAATAGATTTTTGGACCACTCTAATATCCCAGCTTTACGCCAATTTTGTGGGATCTTTACCCACAAATTTTCTCTGTGTCGACTGAAAACTTTCTTAAATTTTGAAAGCCGCCACTCACTGCGGTTAAGCTTCACTTCCATACCAGCTCGATAACAAGGGCACCTTGCCAAGCTTTGAAATACCAAGGATTTTAGTGCACGTACTATAAATTTGAAGATGAGGTTGAACCTAGGTGAGGTAATAATCTGAGACTTGCTACCCTTGTTGTCGTTTTCTACTTCAGAATGTTCTCACACTATTTGCCTGAAACGTATGCTTTTGATAATGAATATCTCCATAACACGATATGTGAAAAATGGTATATAAATTTTTATCTTCAGCCCATCTTGGTCACTTTTTTAATTTGTAATAATGATTGATTTTTAGCAGTTCAAATTGAGCCTTTGACAATCTCGAATTTTTCTATTTCAAAAAGCTACACAATTTTCAGTGAGAATTGTATTTAATTTTAATGATAATAATTTCAAATAGGTGCAGAAAAATTTTCATTTTAATATAATATAAATTCAAAAGGAAAATTATTTCTAAAAATAGGAGAGAATGTTAGAGCACATTATAATTATTATTTACATAAACGAATATAGGTAAAGCGCTCAGTCTGCACCAGCTGCATATATTTTGTTGTCTTTATAGAAAGCCTAAGTAAACTGCCTAAAAGTTCGATCCTCTTGGATTTTGTTTTGCTCTCTTCTGTTTTTGAAATATCGAGATTTTTAATCTAAAATATGTTGGTTTTTTTCTATGCTTTTTTAAATTCCCTCATGTGTATCGGGGTGCCTTCTCATTTGAAACGATTCTAACTGGAAAGCTTGTACGACTCCTAGGCACCCCCAGGAACCTCTTTTCAAACTATTTTTTGTTGATAGGGGTGTAGGGTCTTTTTTGTGGGGCAGTGGCGTAACTAAGAAAACGTGCGCCCTTCGCAGAATTTCTGACGGCGCCCTTTTAATATTGTTATAAAGTTAAATAAGATAACTTAAAAGGTAAATACAAGTTAAGTAAGTGGGACGATGGTCGTGGGAGCTAAAGCGTACGCTTTGGACTCACTTCTTCGGCTTGCGGGTTCGATTCCCGCCTCGCACTCTGGAAGAGTCTCGGTGGCCCATGCGGTGAACAATAGCCCAGCAAGGGAGTTGTTCATCTCCAGAGAGCCGTGGGACCGGTACCTCTAGAGAAAAAGGTTTTCTCTAAGTACTTAAGGCTGTTGCTCTTGGTGGTTCGGAACCCACCTTAAACTGTAGGTCCCCCTTCCACCACCAAGTAAGTGTGTGGAGGGTGTGTAAAGGAATAGAGAAGGTGTAAGAAAAATGTAAACCCTTAGGGGACACATTAGAAGCTTCCAAATACAAGTTAAGTACCCTACAAGTTTTTAACAAACCACGCCGTTTCTTTTTTGAAACAAAATTTGATATAACTTCGTTCAAATCAATGCTCGTTGCAACTTTGTGCTCTATACTCAAAATTGAAAGATCTCCTAAACGTTCTGGACGTTCTGCAAAGATTTGGCATGTTGCTAGTTAGTACGTGATAATCGGAAAACAATATTCTCGCTAAATCCGAAATCTATTTCAAGCTTTTTGTCTTTATTTTTCCTGAAACTAAATTTTTGAAAGAAATAACTTCATTGGCCAACGCATTTGTCAAATCATTTTCATATTTTTCACATAATCTTCCCGCATGTTCAGAAATGTCTTTGTCATCATTCGTGAGTATTTTGTCTGGATTCAAAACCCCAAATTGTTTTTCATTTCTAACATGCCCCCGAAACGGTTTTTGATTTGTGAAATTTGTGCATCCAATAATGCGAAGAAAACGGTAATCTTGAATTTCTAAAGGTGGTCACCAAATGAATGATCGTCACAAGGCACAAACTCAAAAGAATTCATCATTTTTTGAATATTTTTCGCTTCTTCAATTTCACCTTTTTTATTTGATACTAAAATGATTTTCGATAAAGCATTCATGACTGGCTGAATATTGAGTTTTATGGAACTAAGTGAGTCATCACGCGAAGGCCACCGTGTCGGGCACAATTTTTTCACTGTGGTTTTTTACCAAGCAGTTATCACCGTTCGCAATGTTTTCATTTAAAATTGCCCATCTTGGCAAGCTTTCACTGAAATAAAAATATATACTATTTACTTTTATATAAAAATTTTCGAGTTCTGACACTTCTTTTACAGTATCTTGTAAAGCAAGGTTCAAGTTATGAGCGCCGCAATGAACGAAATCGGCGTAAGGTGAAATTTCTTTGAGGCGAGCTTGTAATCCATTATATATGCTGCTCATATCTCGAGCCCCGTCGTACGCTTGTCCTCTACATTTTTTCAAATCAATGTTCAGCTTTTCCAGAAATTGTTTGATCTCTTCCAACAAGCCTTTGGATGCATGATTTCGCACTGGAATGAATCCTAAAAATGATTCTTTTATACAAAATCCTTTTTTTGAATCGATGACTACGTAACCTAAAATAACAGACATTTGATCAATTTTTGATATATCTTGAGTGCTATCTAAAATTATTGCGAAAAATGGACAATTATTAATCTCATCAACTATTTGTTTAATCACACGAAAAGCTGTCAATTCAATCAACTCATTTTGAATGAGTGGACTCATGAACTTTATTTTTGTTGAATCATTATCCAAATGGCTACGCACTATTGGATCGTACCTTGATAATAATACAATGACATTCAAAAAATTGCCTGAAGAACTATCTATTGATTGAACTTGTTCACGATAACCTCTTAGTGGTAAATTACAACGTGCCAAAGTTATAATTACATCCGAAATTCTCTTTAAGATCTCGCCTCATCGATCTAGTTGATCATTCATTGGAAACTCCAAACATTTGTGGTTTTTTCGTTTTGAATAAACCACACATGCATTTAAATGCATCGAACTATTTTTATGTACTGCAATTTTTTACTGAGTCCTTGCCAATCATTGATTAACGCATCACACCAGGCAGATTGACAGGATTTATCATTCCTGTCAGCAAAAAGCCAACAAGTCTCACAATAAACTGTAACTTTAATTTCCGAATAACATAACCAAAACCTTTCAAATTTTTGATTATTTCTTTGAGTTGTAAAATAATATGAATCGTTGAAAGTTCTATTGGCAGAATTTCTGGGGAAAGGCCCTTTCGGTCGGTTTGGATTAAGCGTCAAAATTTGTTCTACCAACTCATTAGAAATAGTTGTAGGGTACAATCCGCGATCAGAATTGGTACATCTTTGTTCCGGAATATTTAAATCCTGTGGAAAAAGTGAAAAAATTACACTTTTTTCTGAGCAATTTCGAAATAAAAAATGAATATTTTTGTTTTTATTTCTCAAATTTGAAAAAAAAAATCATCAACTAGTTTTTTTATTTCTTTCTATATATTTAAATTATTCTAGAGATGCTTCCTACTTCTAAAATTTTCATAAATTTATTATAGTGAATTTTCAATCTCTCAAAAATATTTGATTGACTGTTATGTATCATAAATATTTACAACTTACGTTATCGAAAATCTCATTATTTTCTTTTTCGTCACTGTTAATATCAGCAATGCCTTCATTGTTAGTTTCAATTTCTTCATCATCAAGTGGATGTGAGTCCCATTGCGACACAATGGGATTTCCTATCGGGTGCGGCGGGATGTGTGTGCTATCCAGGAATTTTCAACATTAATATTTCGAATAGTACTCATATTACTTGTTTGTGGTGTTTTATTTTCTGCGACACTATCTTCATTATGCAAACACGTGTCAGAGACTCGGCTATTTTTCCCCCAAATAGAGTCAAGTTTTGGCAACTTACTAACTAGTTCTTGCATTTCTTTTTTTCTTTTAGGATATTCACACCCTGATTTTTTTTCATCACTTGACTCATTCTGAAATCAAATCTTCGGAGAATAACTTTCGAACTTAAATACAAGGAAAAGTTTTTGTCAGATGAGGAAAACTCGCTATTAGTCTATGGGAGGTGAAGTCAAAGCGCGCTGCGACTCAATGTGATTTACAATCGGGGTGCAGCGCCCTCTCGTTTAACCTCCTATGAACGAATATAGGAGATTCTCTTCGTTTGGTCAATCCACTCGTAAAAACGGTATATTGAGCATTCGTAATTTGGCGCCCTTGACATGCTGGCGCCCCTCCCCCTGCAATGCGGGGCCTGCGGGGGTGTTCGTTACGCCACTGTTGTGGGGGTTTGGTGGGGGTGTTCGATTGTGGGGAAGGGACTTTTGAAGCTTTGTTTGAGGGTTAGGCTCCTGTTTAGTTCGCGGTATTTATAAAATAAAATATACATTAAGTGAGTAAGATTTTGAAAATCAAAGAAAATCTAAATTTTGTACAGTAAGAATCCGCATTTGTCGAAAACGGTAAGGGCACGACACTTTTTTGGGCAGATTCCTCATCAGCATGCAAAAATACATAAAATGAAACAAAAATGCTGACTTTTTTAATTTATTATAATGATTAATTTTTAGCGCTTCAAATTGTTTCTTTTTCAATCTTGAATTTTTTCATTTCTAAGAGCTACACAATGTTCAGTGAGAATTGTATTTTCTTTTAATGGTAATAATTTCAAATAGGTATGAAACAAATTTTCATTTTTATATAATATAAATGCAAAAAGAAAATTATCTCTGAAAATAGGAGAGAACGTTAGAGCACGTTATAATTCGTAGGCACCCCCAGGGACTCTTCCAACTGTTTTTTGTTGGTGAGGGCGTGGAATTTGGGATGGGGGTTCTTGGTGGGGGTGTTCGGTTGTGGGGGAGGGACTTTTGGGGCTTTGTTTAAGGAGTAAGGCCCCCGTTTGGTTCGCGGTAATTATTAAATAAAAAATACATCAAGTGAGTAAGTTTTTGAAATTCGAAGAAAATCGAAATTTGTTATAGTAAAAATCCGCATATCGGCGGCTGAGTTGAAGAATGTAGTGTCTGATTTTTTTCTCAAAAGATGTCGTATCTCGTTCGGTTTTCAGAAGACGTCGTACCTCGCCCGCTGTATACGAGACGTCGTATCTCGTTCGCAGTTTCGGAAACGTATCTCACAGATTTATAATTTTTCAGCCTGTATCAAATATTTAATAAAACGGCACAATATAATTTGTTTAAAAAATAACTTACAAAATATTTTTAAACAATCACTTAACAATAATTATGCTGCTGACAATAAAGAATATCTTCCAAAATGAGATACAAAATATATTTCTGAAAACTCTACGGCTATGAATTTACATAGTGGCTAATTACGGAATCCAGCTAGAAGTGCACGCTATATATATTTTTTCCCAGTAACTAGAATGCATCCAAGTGTCCAGGTTGGTCGACTACGGAGCCCAGTTGGTGCGCTATATATTTTTTCTATTTTAAGTAGCTGGTGTGTAATTGTAACATTATTTACTTATCTTTAACTGAATATAATATAGAAAATAAATCAAGAAACTGGTTAACAATACATGAGTAGTTGTTCACCAAAAAAACTCCGAATCGAACTCATCTTACGAAAAAAATCCGTTGAGCGAGCTCGAGACGAAAAGTATCGAAGTTGCCCACTAACCGCGAAGAGGATCGCTAAAGTCGCTTAGCCGTGAAAAGTATCCAACCCCCCCCCCCTTCCTTCTGAGACGACAACTATCTGTTTCTCTGGTGGGCTAAGGGTTTTTTGGTTATGGAATTGTAGACTTAGGGTTTGTGGGCTTGGGGTTTGTGATCTTGGGACTGGTGGGCTTGGGGTTTGCTGGTTAGTGAATTGTAGACTAAGGGTTTCTGGACTTGAAGATTATGGGATTGGGATTGCTGGGCTTGGTGTTTATAGGATTGGGGTTTTCGGGCTTGGTTTTTTGTGGCTCACGGGTAAGGGGATCATGTGTTTAAAATTTGTGGGCATGGGATATGAGCCGCTGGGATTTACATGCTCTGGTTTAGTCAAGTTTTTGTGACCAGAGCAATTACACACTAGGTACTTCAAATAGAAAAAATATATATAGTGCACTAACTGGGCTCCGTAGTTGACCAACCTGGACATTTGGATGTATTCTAGTTGCTTGAAAAAGAGAAAAAATATAGCGTGCACTTCTAGCTACACTCCGTAATCGGCCACCATGTAAAGTTATAGCCGTAGGGTTTTCAGAAATATATTTTGTATCTCATTTTGGAAGATATTCTTTATTGTCAGCAGTATAATTAATGTTAAGTGATTATTCACAAACATTTTATAAGATATTTTTTATATAAAGTATATTGTGCCGTTTTATTGAAAATTTGATACAGTCTGAAAAATTATAAATTTGTGAGATACGTTTCTCAAACTGCGAACGAGATACGACGTCTCGTAAACAGCGGGTGAGGTACGACGTCTTCTGAACAGCGAACAAGATATGGCGTTTTTTGAACCGCGAAACAGGCACGACGTATCTTAGGCGGTCAACGAGATACGACGTCTTTTGAATCTGCGAGCGAAATACTACGTCTGTTCAACTACAAGCTAGATACGACATGTATTAGAACCGTGACAAGATACGTCTCTTCAAACAAAAATCAGACACTAGTTTCTTCCACTCACCCGTCGATATTTCGAAAATGGTTTTATTTTAAATTCAGAAAGATGCATTTTTAACCAAATGGTCATATTCTTGAACAGAAAAGATTAAATTTAAAACAAAACCAGTCGCATTTTCAAAGAGAAAGATGAATTCTCAACGTAAAATATAATAATTGACATTTCAAAAGCAACTAAATATCTGAATTGTAAATTCAAAACACTAAATTTAGCCAAAAAAGGAAATCTCAGGGGAAAAATCAACATTTGATATTTCAAGCAGAAATTATTATAATTTTAAACAAAAAATAGTTGAATTCAGCCAAAAAGAGATATATTTTTAACCAAGAAAGATAGAATTCTGATATGGCTTTATCTTAATCTTTGTTAAAATTACTCTTAATGTCTTTCATGAGAGTAATATAGTATAATTAACAGTTTAGTTATCATAACATTTTCCGGTAAAAATTCTATTTTATAATTTTTTTCAAGTTACAATTTATTTGTACTTTTATTTTTTGTATCTCGCGGAATTGTCTAGTTTTTACTAAGCATTATTATGATTAAAATAAAAATTACACGTCTTAGCAAAAAATGGTTTCAAATAAATTTGTAGATCTTTCTGAGATGAATAATTTTTAAATAAAGTTTGTTTCTTTCTTCGCATAGTTTTTTTTTGAAAAATAAAATTATTTATTTTTTCAAAAGCGTTATCATGATTAAAACCGAAACTATACGTCTTATTGAAAAAAAATTATCAATTAAATTTTGTAGATCTTTTCAAAGTTAATAATTTTTTTAGCACTTTTTTTGTATCTTGCATAATTCAGCTTGAAAATTTTATTTTTCCAAAAACGTTACCATAATTCAAACAAGAAATACTTTTTTTTATCAAAAAAATAGTCTCAAGTAAATTTGTAGATTTTTTTCGGATAAGTAATTTTTTCCTCTAACATTGTTTCCTTATCTCGTATAGTTTTGCCTAAATATGGAATTTTTGAATATTGAAAAAGATTAACTGGTAAATAAAACCAGAACTGTTGATCAAAAATAACTTGTTAAAGAAGTTGTCCTTGTTCCTTAGGCCTTAAATCCGAATCCGTCGAATTTCTCAACAGAAACTCCTGCTAATCAAATTCATTTGAATTTAATTTATTTTTATAAGCTTATCTTATCAACTCGTGTTCTCATTTAACCGACAGTTGCACAGTCGACATATGGAATAAGTAATAACTGAGAAATTATCTCAGCAGTAAATCTCCTAGATTCGTTTCCTCGGCGTAGACTCGCGTGCCAAAAAGACCTTGTGATACCCTACAGCTCTGAAGGCATCATTTAAACTGCTGTGTCTGTATATTACCGTTAACACGAAGACCTTAGCCCAATTTTCATAGAAAGTAGATACGTATCAAAGTTTACTGGCATGTCTGGGGTCTATATTCGAAGAACAAATAGAAAAAATTAAAAACTCAATAATAATTTTATGGTGAAAGAAAAAATTGATAATAATTATGTATAGTAAGGATGCACAACACGTTTAAAGGTTAAAAGAATAACAATTCATACTTTTCACTTTATTCGCAAACGAATAATTTATTGTGGTGATTAAGGTGAACGTAAAAGTTGTATACTATGATAATATAATTGTCTATGTAGTATAGATCGCATAAAAAATGGATCTTATGTTTGAACATTTAAGTTAATGATCCGAACATAAGATAATTTTCGATATGGTCCATATTTTATGGGAACCTATATTACCTCGCCACGAAAAAGGGCTGACTAAAACGTTGTAGTTTCGATACCCTCTAATCCGCATATTACGTGAAAGTGATATATTACGTAAAATTAAGCTAACTCCCCTCCTATTTTTAATTACAAAATATTAATGCAATTTTATGTAATCGTCAATCCAACGATGAATAATGAGTTAAAACTATTTGAAGTTAATACGATTACATTCTGAATTATATTCTATAGACATTTTTTTCATTTGAGAACATTGTTTAGTACATTTCCTAATAGTAAATTTCGACAAAGTTGGCGAATTTTTCGAAAGATGGCCCTGCAACCGAACAGTGAAATGATCGTCTAATAAGTTTAAAAACCACTTTCATGTTGCAGATTTTGCACTCTCTTCCCTATTCGCCTCTTAACAATTTTTCAAGAATTATTTTTCTTTTGTTTTCAAGCAACATCCTTTTTTTCCTGATTGTTCGCTTAAATGTGAACTGAATTAGCGTTGACCATTATATTTCGGTATTGGAACTCATCTGATTTGACTAAGAATACGACTGTATGGTTAAAAATTCATTATTTTAAGGGATTTTATGTCACTTTGCAATATTTGGGTGAATCATAGGATTTGAAAAGAAATTATGACATTTCATTAAATTATAAGAAATTTATATAGGTTGCATAGTGTTACAAATTTTTTTATCGATTTAAGAGGAAGTCAACAGAATGTAAGAGATTTCAAAGCTTATAGGGTATTTAAAAAAATTGCGGGGGATTTCAGGAGTTTTTTACTCAATTTTTGATACTCTTAATTTCACAAGATTCAAAGGATATAAACAGTTCAAAGAGATTTGAGAAAAATTAGGATATTTTAAACTTATCCAAGAAATCTAACGAAATTTCAGAATTGTAGCGGGGTTTTAAAGAATTTCGTAGAATTTCAGAAAATTGTAAAAAACTCTAAAAAGATTTCGTGAATATGAATTACATTTGTAAGATTTTGAAGGACTATAATAGATTTTTAAATAACTTTCAGAGGATTTCAGGATTTCAGAGATTCGAAAGGATTTCAACTAATTTCAAAGTTTGTTGTGCATTTTAAGGGATTCAAAAGATTTTCACGCTAGTTTACGGCAGATGCATATTGTGTCCCAGATATAAAAAAATAGTTTATCCCTGGATTTCTTATTTAAAGAAAGTACACTGTGAAAATGATCTGTTTGAATCAAACATATTTTTTCTTTGTTCTACAGTCAAACATACATATATTTGATTCAAACAAATTTTTTGGTTGTTGATATATTTTGGATTAAATATATATTTTGTTTGAATAGTGACAGTAACAGCTGTAGGTTAGAAGACACTTTAAAAATCGTATAGCTCGAAAAATAGCCTTAAATCGTTTTAATAGGGTTCAGAATATAGCGAGAAAATAACTTTTCTTTAAAATTTCATTTAAATCGCTGGGTAGGTCGCAGAATTCATGCAATTTCCTCAAAAGATCTTACATATATGCCTGAAGTTACTTAGAAATAAAACTGATGACTGTCTGGAATTGGTGGAAAACCAATCCTTTACTAGCTCGCCCAATGTAACTTGCAAATTTCCAAGGCTTTGCTTAGATACAGCCTTTACATGACTGCTTACACACTCCACGAACAAACAGGCTGACACATTCAACGATTCAACCACCATTTTGACTACCTGAAACTAAGTCACGCTGCAGCGCCCCGAAACTGAAGCGGATGCACAAAGAACTATAATTTTCTTGAATCAAACAAATACGTTCTTTAATTTAAGTATAAGACGTTTAAACAAAATTATTCTTTGACTTCATGATATCATTTATTTGAATCAAACAAATCGTATCAAAAGTATAATTTTTTTTATTCAATGAGTTTCAATATTTTCCATATATTGAAATTAAACAAATGTTTTATTAATTGAAATAAAGAAGTTGTGTTGAAGCAAAAATATTTATTTAAACAAATATTTTTGCTTGAATTAAAAAGATCTTTTTCTCAGTATATGACTCTATTTTTTACTAATTTGTATGTTTATGCCACTGTTGAAACTATTTTGAATTTTCTAAGTGAGTTCAAGCCTTAAAACATTAATTTCACACGTTCATAAATTCACACTTTACACGCGGTTTTTCCTAAATCTACTATGCGTAAGCTATTATCTCTGGTTATTATCTCCTCTTTTTCTTTTCTCTTTCTCATTGCCCTTCTTTCACCCTTCCCCTTCACTTTAGTACTCGGTGTTTTAAGACTTTGGTAGTCAACCTATTATTTATTATTAAATATAAACAGAGAATATTAAGAAATGATAGTGGGACATAAACAAATTAAAGTTATGAATAGCTTCTATAATTATAGTTTAATTAAAACATCAGCTATGATTTATCCAGTTGGCAAATATAAATTAGTCAATGCATTATGTTTTATTGCATTTCAAACAAAATGATGCTGGATGTCAATACGTTCGAGCATGAAAGACAGGACTATTATACAGTTTCTAAACCCGTTGCGGTTGTCATTAAATATATGAATTGGAGTATTTCCTATCTTAATATCTTCTTTTTGACCTATCACTACAGTAGAATCTTTACAAAAAATTACTTCCAATCCTTTGTCTGAAATCTAAGCAAAAGACATAAATTTGTTCGTAAATCTGGAACAAAAAGAGGGTTAGCCAACCTTAACATTTTAGATTTCTCACCGTCCAAGACCATCAACTTTACCTAATCTTTGGCGTGGCCAATTGCTGCAGCGCTACTTTCCAGATATAGTGTTATGTGATCCGACTTTTCCAGGGTGACGAACTTTTTCTGATCTGAATACATATTGTACGAGCTATCGATATCCATGCATCAAATATTAACTCCATTTTCAGCTTTTAAACCAACATAACAAGCTCATTTCTTCACAGCTCCCCGCTTTCTTTTTTCCTGGAAATTCTTTCTTATCGGTAATTCCAGTGCTTTCTCTCTTCGATCAACAATCTTCAATCTTATGAGCAATTTTCTTACAACGAAAGCACTTGTTTTTCTTTTGCTAATCATTCCTCCTGAATTCTTGTTTCTTAAAGAATTTTTTTCTTGCCACCATGGAATCTCGTACAAAATCCATATTCTTCTTCCGTGAATCACTTTCTTTGATAATTTTTATTTTCAAAACTCTCTGGACTTTATTGCACAGCTGAAATTTTTGAAACTGTTTGGTAAACTTTGAAGTAATAGGATCGTCAACATGTCCGGATTGATTTCAATATCAAATTTGCCTAATTTATCGACATCAAACCATTTTTCTATATGTACACGTATATCTTTGTCGTCTTCCATTCGTCGAATTGTTAATTGGGACAGAACTGAAGCTTTCTTGGCCGTCCCTTTGATTGATAAATTAACTCCAATTTATTCCATATTTCATGGTTGGTACTGCAACTTTTAATTTGTTTCAGTTATGATTCACGAATAGCTCAAATTAAATCTGCCTTAGCTATACGATCTTCAGTGTTCCAAGCCTTCATCGCTGCTTCTGACGCTTCGTTAATAACTATGACATCTGGTCGCTTATTTTCACCGCACTTATATTTTCAAGTATCGTTTTTAACTACAAAAAGCTACTATCTATATCTTCCAGGTGTAGCGGTTTTTTTTACCAAAGATCTCAAGAGGAACTGAGTTTCCAACATTTATTTAAATAGCATTGTGTTAGATCCAAACCTTTTATTTTTTAACCTCTGACATAAATAATTCCGTATGATATTATATATTCAATATTAACAGAGAATATTAAGAATTGTCCGAGAGACATAAGGAAAGTTATAAATAACGTGAGTAACTTATTAATTTAGGTTTGAAGGTAAAAGTCAGAAACAATATTATTCTTAAGCGTGGATTTCATGATATTGATGCTCTAAAAATAATGTTAATGATTGATTTGTTAAAAAATAGGTGGTCTGATAATAATCGACGGATAATGCACGCGATGTGGAAAAGTTCTCATTAGATGTTAATTTCAATGCTATACTTAAGTGATAATGATTGGAAAGTAGAGTCCTTCTGCCATTTATTGAATAGCTCTTGCAACAAAGGAACTTCTTTGAAAGCTTTAATGTACAGCACGAAGAACATGAAGAAAGCGAAAGGTCGTTTTAAATCGACGAGATCTGAAATTAACTTACTTCGAAATACCCCTCGACCATTCATCTTAACGACGCCGAATGATTGCTAAATTTTCAAATACAATGTTATAATTTATATTTTTCTTTACTAAAATAGTTTAGTTTTACACTATTAAAAACAATTTACAAAGACAGTTGCATTCAATATATGATATCATATAATAATAATTTGTAATATACGAAAAGATATTTGAATAACTAAAATAACAAGAATTAAGAAAATAACAAAATGAGAAGCGAGTATTGAGGAGTCGACGTGTCAAAACGTCGTTCACGCGCGTTATGCTCACTGCGTGAATACTCTAATAATATACCTAAGAATAAGGAATAATTTGTAATAGTTGGAAATATTCTACTTTTTCAGAGTTTACTCGAGAGTAAATCATACCTCGTATAATAATGAGTGTCAACTTTTATGTATGCCTTAGGGATTTTAAGCCATTACAAAACATTCAAAACACCACAAAGTATTTAAAAGAATTAAAACATTGTACGGAAGTTAAAGAGCTTATCAACGTTTCTTAGGAATTTCAAGTAATTTCAACAGATTTTAAATTATTACAAAAGTTTTGGGGCATTTCAAATTATTTCAAATGATAGCGAGATGTTTCACGATCTTCGAATGATAATAAAAGATTTAAACATAATAAAAAAAAGTTGTTTCGAGTTTCACTCGTGTACAAAACTACAAATATTTCCGGCGTTTTGTGAACATTGCAGTTCACTTCTTCAAGGCTAACCTGATATTGATGATTCAGGTTATGTTGTTCTTATGTATACTCTCTTGGATGGATATGATTGGCCCGCCGTGGAGTCTGGTCGAACTTTATTGGATATTCAAGTCTTTCAAAAAAATCTCTGGTCAACGGAAAGCTAAACCGGATTAGTATTATATCCATTGTCCCTTTCGATTGTTTCTACCTGTTTCGCAGGTTATATTGGCTTGATTTTTTAGTGTATTTTCTTATTGCTTCATCAATTTGTTTCTTTGTGCAATCGTTCTGTATTAAGATTTATTTACCATTTTGTAAATCGTTTTGGAATTTTCTTATTATTATTACAGCTCTTATTATATCTTATTATCCGAATCATTTCTTTTGTAAACTAGTACATCAAAGAAAGGAAATTTTCCGTTTTATAAAATTTCTATGGTGAACTATATATTAGGGTGTAATCGATTAATGAAATCGGAAAAATTGTGTGTTTAAGCTGGGATCGGTTTAAGATTTTAGTTTCTAGATGTTTCATAAAGATTTTGAAGGGCTATTATTATAAACCATTTTAAAGGATTTTACGAAATTTCATTACATGTCGAAATATTTCAAAACAAGTCACGGGATTCAAATTGGGATTTATAGATACGTGAAAATACTTCTCTTCACATTGAATTTAAATTCATGTGGTACAAAAGTATTTTGACGCATCTTCAAGAATTTCAGGTAAATTAAATGGGATTTCGCAGATTTAAAGGAATTTCAAGGAAATGTAAAGGCTTGAAGAGGATATTTAAAGATCTCAATTAATTTCAAGAGATTCGCATATATTTCCACAGAGTACTAAAATTCCAATGAATTTTAAATGGATATTATGGATTTTAAGACATCTCGTAATATTTCGAATTATTTTAAGGAATTCAAATTATTTTAAGAGATTTCGAGGGATTTCCAATGATTTTAAAGAATTTTTAAGGAATTTCTATGGAATTTTGAACAATTCAAGGATTTTAAAGGTTCAACCGCATCTCCAAGAATTTGTGTTAAAGGGATTTGATAATTATTCGTTTCAAATGAATTTTAGGATACTGTGGGAGATAACCACGGAATTTAAAGGATTTGAAGGAATATATTAGATGATAAAAAAAGTAACAAATAATGATTTAATATGCATGATAGAAAAACAACTAATCTTGACAGCAAAAACATCATAAATTATCATATTTAATAAATAATTGTAAGAACGAGGAAACTTACGTAAGAAATTCCTGGACCTCCCCTTAACTCCGTAAAGATTCATAAGATTTTCCGGACTCAATCTTCCCCGAAAAAAGCCTAAAGTAATTAATGGACGCTTTCTTATCTGAATTAAAATGATGGCCCATGAATTATTGTTTGCCATGTAAGTATTATTAAGATCTGATTTTTAAAAAAAAGCACAATTTCAGCGACTTTTTTCATTCGATTTTTTTTTACAAAATATATTTATCGAGCCTTTGAAGCTTAAGAGGCAGCCCAGCTTCAGATTGCCGTCTATGGAGGTTCTGAATACAAATTGTCCCCGATTCCACTCAATGCATCCACATGATCCACATAATAAATCCTACCGTTGAAAACGTTGATCCCAACGAGCTATTGTACCATGCCTGCTTTAAGTCTCGACTAATTTTTTCTAGAAGGATCCGGTGCCCCTCCCCCCTTTATCTCTGGCCCCAAATACTATCGGTTATTGAAAAAAATTGCTTTAAATAATATTGGTTCAAATTCTAATTGTTTCACAATAATAGATTAAACAACAAATCCAAGGGTTGTTTGTCGCAACAAAACCAAGGATATATATCGAAAATAATAAATTAATAAATGAAAAAAATATATAAACTATAAATTGTGTTTATCATTTTATAGTTTTTTAAAAACTTTGCATGCGTTCTAAAATAGTTTCAAAAGAATTCTCTTGAAAAAGTAAAAAATCTATAATTGTGTTATATTAGAGATATGAGATTTAGTTTATTAGTTAAGTTTATCAATTATTATACAACTAAATTGTAAAACGTTCCCTAACGTGCACTCAACATCCAGATACCTCTGTAGAAAATAAATGAGACCTGTAATAGAACAATTTCCACTAACAATTGGAAAAATGACAAAACTCAGTTGTACATTGTTACAATGTTATGTAACACTCTCATTCTTGTGAGAAAATAATTGTGTCTCCTGAATGTAACAAAAGCTATAAAATTCTGTTACCTATATGTTATAGAAAATTAAAGAGCGTGTTCAATTCCAATTTATGTCGAACCATACACTTTTATTATTTAAATTAACATTTTTATCCAAATAAAAGAATTGAATTTGGCTAGTCTCATTTGTCGCTACTCTAAAATTGCTTTTATTTGGAATATTTCTGATTGATTTCATGTTTGTGTAATTCTGCGTTCTTGCTGAATTATAAATAGAAAGAATTAATTTCTAAAACTTTAAAATGTTATTTTGGTTTTTAAAGCGAAAAATAAAAAAATTCTTCACTATGCCCTCTGAGTGTAGCCAAGCCAAGCGCTGCGTAACTTCGATGATCGGACGAGAAGCCTCGAACTCATTTTAATACAACTCGAGACTGTTTTTTCCATGAAATAATACTTTGTTTTTATAGTGTGACGAATTATAAAAACATGCCATTCAAAGGTAGGTAAAAAAATTCGGATTTGTGAAAACGAAAAATTTGAAAGCCTCCAAATGATTAGTATGGTAAAACATTATAACTTAAAAGCGCTCTGAATGTATAGAGTTCAAATTTCAAAGCATCTTAACTATTAATATTTTCTTTATACAAGTCATCAACTTAAAAGCTTCTAACTGTAAAAGATTCGTGCAAATTTGAAACCATCAGAGCACAATAGGGTGGCTCAACAACGCTGTTTTTTAGAGGAAAACGATCTCATCAATTTCATTCCAAATCCGAAAAAGGAAATTTCCTAATTTTTGTTTTTCTTTTCTATTTTAACAGGTGCCGGTTCTGACTTGAAGTTTCCCATGTAAAATGCATGGGCAAAAATCACTTTTTTGAGTTTTTTGATTAATTTTTTAGGGTTTGAAACAATGTGATGGGAAAGTATGGGGGCCTGTTAAGAATTATCAAGCGAAGAATTTAATGTATCAGACACATGGGTTTGACACCCCTAACATACCCACACGAGTACCTGCAAACTACTCTTAAAATAAAAATTTTAATTCTTCATGAAATCGACCTTTTGAGGACTGTATTCTCATTTTTTTTAGTTAAAATTATTACTATTGGTCTAGCGGAATATTTAATATAATTGTCTAATTAGTTATTGATTATTTAAACAAATGGAATTTGCTTAAATAATTTTTTTCGAAAATTTTGTCCACCCACTTAAAATTATTGCTATTAATCTATTGAAATATTTAAAAACTTTGGTTTATAATTTTTAATTGTTGAAACAAACGTAATTTGTTTAAATAATTTTTTTGCTGAAAATTCGTTTTTTCCTAAAAATTATCACTATTGGTCTATTGGAATATTTATTAACATTAGTTCATCCATTTTGAATTATTTAAACAAGTGGAATTTGTTTGAATAATTTAATTTCGAATTCTTTTTTAATTAAGATTATTACTGTGCCCTAGTGGAATATTTGTCAGTAATAATTAATTTAATAATAACTTATTTATCATTTATATTCAAGCAATAATTTTTATTTAAAAAAAAAAATTTTAATAAAATTAATCAAACAATGTTGATAAATATTCCACTGAAGAAATATTAATAATTTTTATATAAAAAATATTTAAAGAAATTCCATTTGTTTACAAAATTGAAAATTAATAAACTCATGTTAATAAATATTCCACTAGACCAAAAGATTCCACTAGATGAATATTAATATTTGCAAGTAAAAAAAGACGAGTATACAGTATACAAAAGTTCGATTTCATGAAGAATGGACATTTTTGATTTTCATGGTAGTTTTCAGGTACTCGTGGGGGTGTGTTAGGGGTGTCAAACCCCTAACAAAAAACCCTGTCTTATAGATGAAATCCTTCGTTGGATACTTCTCTACAGGCCCCATTACTTTCCCGTCGCATTTTTTCAAACCCTAAAAAATTATTCTAAAAACTCAAAGAAGTGATTTTTTCCTATGCATTTTACATGGAAAACTTCAAGTCAAAACCGGCACCTGTTAAAATTAAAAAAAATTAAATTAAGGAATTTCTTTTTTCGGATTTGGAATAAAATGCGGGGCATCGTTTCTCTCTAGTATGCAAAAAAATTTTGCCATGCATTTTTGGATCACCCAAGTGCACAATCGCAAAATGTAAGAAATTGAAAAATATATGAAAACATGAGAATGGCAATTGCACCATATGTGGATGGCACTTTAATACATTTAAAATGATGCATTTGAGGTGCCAAATTCAAATGGTTCTTGCCCAGTTGTCATTTTCATGTCTTAATATAATGATACAGTTTTTGCAAATACACAGAAAAAATCTGGGCTCATTTTGAGTCTGATATTGACACAAAATTGAGATGCGCCATCTTTTAGTCAAAATGGACTTAAATTGAGTTTTTAAACGAAATCAAATTGCACAAAGTTGCCCCAGCAAAAGCAAGCCTAATTTTTTTCTTTGTTGGTACTTTTAAATTTAAAAAATAGACTTGTGTAAAATAATGTAGAATTACATTTTTCAAGTTGAGTAAGATGTTGCGCTTGTTAGAAGAGTTTAGCCATTATGCATGACAAACAAAGGCTACTTTTCGTGTTTAAACGATGAACGATATGTCTTATAAATCAAACACTCAAGTGTATCTAATTCAGAACTAAGGCTCTTTGATTTCAGTTATTCACGTCCTTTTAAATAGTACAGTCCAAAACTAAAAGTTTCACTTATAAATTGAGGGAGCTCAGTGCCGGAAATATTACGCCAACTTATGTAAAAATGAGTAATTTCTACCAGTTACTACTAAAATAATTAAATACTGGTCTGTTTTTTCCTTAATGGGAAGGGAGTGATTTTTGTTAATTCTCAAAAGGAATTAGTACAAATTACTTTTTATTTATTCCTTTCATCCTGTACAACTTGTATATTTTTGAATTTTCAGATTGAAAATGTACAATTTCAATGTCTTTAACGATCACCTCGCAGACGAAAATGCAACCAAACACTCTAATGTATCTAATTGAGAATTAATGCATGGACATTAATGAAATTTTCAAAAGATTATGGAGATATATAAAGTTTCTGGAAGCCGGTATAACTATTGAAACATCATGAAGTGTTTAGAAATTTATCGATATTTTCAATAATTTTATGACGGTTCGTTGAAATACATGAAACACTAAATGAGGAGTTATAAAACCTATACAATTCGAAAATTTATTAAATATGTTGAAACATTATAATATTGTGGACATTTTTCAGAAAATTTTTGAAATATATACACATTTTCGCATATATTACCAAATTGCTGAAGGCTGGTGTCCTTCGCATTACACAATACCAGCTGAATATGACTCTTTTAGTTCTAGTTCTGTCCCTACAATTCCCCTCCTTTAATCGAAGTTTGGGGGGACTGCCGTTGTAACTAAAGTCTGCAACCTACGACGACTAACTACTGCATTTGAAAATCATTTCGATTCACAAAATACACTTATCGCATCACGTTGGTAGTTGGGCGTATATTATACACAATGGAAAATAAAAACAGTACAATAGACTCCGAATGGACTGGGACTTTGATAGACGAAAGTTATGCACCCGGTAAATGTATTGGTAACGGTTCAGGTGCACAATGTAGACTAAGTTTTTGAAATGCTAGAGAGGCGAATGATCTTAAAGAAAGAAAATTATGTGAAAGTATGCATGTAAGAAATCTAGATATTTTGTTTGTACTCGAAACAGAAGAAAAACGGGTTGCGATATTAAAGGCATAAAAAAATGAGTTTTAAGGCAGGGTTAAAATGTGATCAGGAGTAGGTAATGAATCATATGGTAGTCAAGAGGTCGGTTTGATTATGAATAAGAGAGTAAGAGACTACGAGGAAATATGAATGGATTGGTTGGTGGCCAAGATCAGGGTAAAAAATGGGTGCTATCTTATTTTGGTGATCCAAAACCAAATAGTAACGAAGACAGATTAGTTAGCTTATGGTTAGAAAAGGGCTTCTTTATTACAAATACTTCGTTTGGGCATAAAATTATCTATTTTTGCACCTGATGCAGAGAAAGTAACCACGGTATAATTGACTTTGTTGTTGCGGATGAAAGACTAAGTAAACTAGTAAAAGATGCAAGGATTATGAAGGATTCTGAATGCAATACTGATCATTACCTTTTAGTCTTAAAAATGAACTTAGGCAAAGGATGAAGAAGGAAGAAAATCAAAAAGACAAAACATATACGAATTAAAACGGAGAAATTACATAAACCGGAAGTGCGAATATTTTTTCAGAATTGGATACATGAACTCCTAAATAGGGCCACTTGAGATGCTCTAATAGACAATAAAGATATAGAGGAATATAGAGGACACATGGACTGTGTTACGAGATGTCGATACTAGAAGTGCGACAGAAGTTTGTTTTACTACGGTTGTAGGAAGAATGTCTGATAATGCGTGGTGGAATTATGACATCAGCGAGAAAATAAACGAGAGAATAAAGTAGACAAACGAGAAAACGCTTAATTATGAAACAAAAAGTGATTTAACAAAAGGCGTTAAATATATAAAACAATAATTAATTACCATTAAATTTTATCTTCATAATTCATATGATTTTCAAACAAGGAATGTTCTCGACATAAAACTGAAGAAAATTTGAAATTGATGAATGTGCCAAAAATTGACACATATAAGGTCTGTTTTTACATGTTTTGCATTTTTTATCAAATTTAAAGCAGATAAAATTTTGTTTCCAACTAATTCATTGAAAGGTTTTTTTTGCGTTAAATCAGATTTTTAGGAAGACAGATCTTCGTTTGAAGCATTTACTTATTATTCACTTGTAACTTTTTCCTACAAACGGGTAGAGGACTCTAATGTTCTTTGCAATTTGGTTAATATTGGCTCTCATTATTAAATATTTACGTCATTAATATATTACTACACCATCACGTAACAAGCTTGTATTCGTTTAAATAATTTTTTTATTTAAACACTATTCTGCAATAAATGTTCGAAATTTATATTTTCCTGCAATTAATAATATCATTTGTCATCGGTAAAAGAAAAATTGTTTGTTGAAACCATTATTCAATTATTTATATAATTTATTGAAGTGAAATTGTACATATTAATGGTAACGCGATAAAAAATTTGAATTTTTTCTGATAAATTTAATTAGGTATATCGCTCACAGTTAAAAATGTTGTTCTTTCAGTAAGATTGTATTTTTTTTTTCATAACATCACCTCCGAGGACTGCTGAGTATTGGTCCCCTGGTAGCTGAAGGAAATTTTTTATATTTTCTTCACTTAGGTTAATCCTGCAGATTAGTTGATGGTAATCTTAAAGGAACAAAAAATTTTCAAATTAAAAATATTTATTGGTAATTGAATCGAAAACTATGATTATTTGTTGTTTAAAAAATCTGTATAATATTGAAATACTTAACAATAAGCGATGAACCTCATTAAATTTATATGAAAAAATTCAATTATTATTTGCCACATTTTGATAAAAAAAAATTCCCCCTTAAGAAATCCGAATTATCGCATTAAGTATAGAAAAATAAAAAAATTTATTTTACAAAAAAATTTGTTAACTAAAAAAATTATTTAAACAAATGCGATTTTTGTTTCAATATGGGATAGCAATATCTGAATGACACAGATATTTAATAATAAAAGACAAAATTAACCAGATTTTAAAAAACTTGAGCTTTTTACTCCTTTCAAGAAAAGGTTACAAATAAATAATCATTTATTGTCGTAGAGAAATAAATAATGGAAGAAAAATAAAAAAAAAAAGAATTCATATGTGACCGTCTGTGAGAAGGGGACCTAGCGCAGAAAAAATCGATTTTTAGTTTTTTAAACGAATCGATTGTTTTTTATTTTCTCTTTTATAATAACAAATATGATTCCTAAATTTTAAGAATTCGATCTGTTATTAAACTACAAAGTAAGGCTCTTTTATGGAGTTCCTGTCTTGGACCACCTCTTCAATTTTGGGATTCAATAAAGGGGGGGGGGACGTCAATATTCAAAGTTGTTTAGCGAAAATTATTACTTGGAAACTACCCAACAAATTCTCATAATCTCCTGCAAGCTAAGTTCAAGCCCAGAAATGTAAGTCTCATTTTTCCAAAAACAAAAATTTTCCCATGTTAATCTTTAGGGATTATCTGGTCCTTTGCGGCACATCCTAGCGATTTGGCTCAAACTCAGAGAAAACTTTTTGCCGAAAACAAACATGCCCTCTAATAAAGAATCCATTTTATGGACCACCCTCAATATTCATATTCCTAAGTACACCAAACTCTTGCTTTCGTGTCGGGGATAGCCTTCAAATATCCTTGGACTGATTTCAGGGGGATCGAAACGTAAACAGTGAGGACCGCCTGACTCGTTTCCAATTGGAATAAATGTGTGTATGCGTGTGTGTCGCAGCCGCTTTCGCCCTGCTTCCCTGAGAAACTGCTGAAGCCAGCAGTTTTAGGAAGGCCGAGAACGGGGTGACTGAAAGCGAGAGTTTAGTGCACTAAAGTCAAATCAAAGAAAATCACTATCACCACTGTCACTTTCTAGAAGTAACTATCTTTAAACAGCAGACGTTCCTAATTCACAAAATAGTCGTAGCATTTTCCCGCAGAATACCTGGCACTAGTCACACAAAAAACTTTATTTTATTTAAAACTAATTTAAAAAGTTCACATATCAAATCGGCAATACGTTGCTTTCTCTGGCATATGAGATGTCATCGGCCATATATAAATTTTGCTTTGAGCTAAATAGATTTTTTTTTTATTAGACAAACCACTTTCTTAGTACAGCGGAACTCTTTTATTGCGCTAGTTTTGGGACTGGCGCTGATGGGGAAATAACTAAATAGATATCCGCTTTGGCTGAAAACGCTTTTGCTTGATTACGCCTGGAGAATCTTTGCTTTTTATATAGATTTCAAAAAGGCTTTTGACTCAATAAACCACTGTCGACTGTGGAGCAAACTTCTAAGGATAGGCATGTTTACTAAACTTATACGAATTCTAAAAAATCTCTATGATAACGATAACATGTCTATTAGCACTTGCGAGGGTCGGACTTCGTCCGTATAGGTAAATTATGGGGTGCTTTAAGGTGAGATCCTTAGTCCTCTCCTTTTTTCACTTTTCATATATGATCAAGAAGAGTACTTACGAAATCACGGTATGCATGGAATTTCAATAGATCACTTATGTGACGTTATCCTACTTGCTTATGCTGATGACATAGTCATATTCGCTTACTAACGGTTACTAACGCTTACTAACGCTCACTAACGGTTAACGAAGCAAAATCAAAAGTTACGGTATATCACAAAGGTCGGCCACGTTAATACAAATTCTTCTACGCACAGACTCAGCTGGAGGTAGTGAGCGAATTTGCCTACACATCAGACTCCGGTCTTTTTCATGAAGAATTCATAAAAAGAATGTTTGCTGCGAATATTGCTATGGGTGCTGTTTCCAGAATTTTATTTGCATCTAAATCTAATGCCTGGAAAACTAAGACTACCCTTTTTCGTAGCCTCACTCTTAGTGTTCTTTTTTACGCAATAGAAATCTGGGGATTAAGGTATTTTGATTCAGTCAAGAAATTTCAGTCCTCTTTCTTTAAGAAAACACGAGGCTTGCCAACATATATACCAAATTTTTCCCTCCGCCTAGAGACAGGTAGATTACAGTTAGCTTATAATATATTTAAGTCAGCGCTGAGATGGTTGTCGAAGTTATTGGGTATGCCTGATGATAGGTATCCTAAAAGATGTTTTCTTAAATTAAAGGCAATGTCTTTTAAACCTGATTGCAAACCAAAGTATAACTGGGTTCTCCAGCTCAAAAATATGTTCACTCAATGCAACTCGGAGAAAATGCCTTCCCACATCTTAAACTCTATCCGGACTTCCAATTGCATTTCTGCATCTTATATTACCTTTTTATATAACTTCTATTATTGTTCAACTTAGACTTCTGGACTATATCACGAGTTGTATACGTTTTGGAGCATATAAATTTACTTATAACCCTGCTAGACTCTGCCCTATATGCAACCTGTCAGTATTAGAGAACCTTTATCATTTGCTGGGGTTTTGTCCTGCCTATTCTGACTCAAGAATATCAATCTTTGGTCACCCAGCATCCACGACAGTCAACAGCCAGTATTGGCTGAGTCTTTTAAACTCTAATTTTCCACACGAGCTGCGCAAAGTTGCATTGTATGTCCGGCAGATTCTACAAATAAGAGCATTCATTCTGGAGACGTGACTGTCTTGATAACCTTAAACAATTTGTTCGTTTGTACAATTGTTGTAAGTTACTTCTTTTTATTCTGCTGCTTAATCTGGTTGCACATGATTACTTTTTGTCTATATTTGTATCTTGTATTGTTACTCATGTGTATCGACCTTAGGTCGAAAAAACAAATTATTGAATAATAATAATAACATATTTTTGTAAAACGAACAAAAACTTTCGATTAAAATTATTTTCTACCTTAACTATATGTCTTACTTGAGTATAAGAAAGAATAGTTTATATTTGATAATTTACAATATTGAAATCTTTATATAATAATTTACGTGAAATCAACAAATGTATAAGAATATAATATGTAGTCTAACAATTGAGACACCTAACCCATCCTATATTAAGGGCACATGCCTGCCAAAAGTTATATGGACCATTAGAATCGTTGTAGATAGAACGGATGCTAATCTGAATGCTATGTTCGAGATCGACAGAACCGTTCGCCAAATTGCTTTGGGATTTCTCTTCCCACTTTTTACCAGCCTTCTGCACTCATACCCCCGTCTTTTATAATAAGTAACGAAACCTGTATTCTGTTTCTATATATAGACTGTGTTCTTAAATAAAATTTTCTGGGTCAATTTTCAAAATTCCGATAAGTTCAAAATTGAGGCCTAGTTATTTTTTCTCGATTATCTAATATTTTTAGGCATTAAATAATATCAGGAAGAGTATAAGTTTAATAAAATAATAATTCAGACGTAAAATATTGTTTTCAAAGATGTTTTTTTTACCTAAGGGACAGTTCAAAATATAACTGTGAATAACAATTTTTTGAAAATCATCTGAATATAGACTTGTTGAAAATGTAACTATTTTTTGTAAAATGTAACTGTTTTGTTGAACATTTGTCTTTTTTCATAAGAAATTTGTCCTTTTGGATTTAAAATTCGAATTTCTTCTTTAAAATTTAACTATTGGTTTCAAAATGCAACTGTTTTTGATTGAAATTAAGTTCTTATTATTCAAAAGTTTAACCATTTGGGTAAAATTTCACCTCGGCAGGTTGAAAATTGAACTATTTCATGAAAATGCGACCCTTTAGTTCAAAAGTTTAAATGTTTAATTTGAAAAAAATCCTCTTTTTAGGAAGAAAAGTTCTTTATACAATATTTATCTTTCTTGGTTAAAAATGCAACTCTCTTCTGAAAGAAATCGTGTTTCTGGCTTAAAGATTCGACTTCGTTTCTTGAAAACTCAAGTATTTGTTAAAAATTCATCTCTTTTGGTAGGAAAGAATTATTTTTTTCTTTAAAAATTTAACTATTTTATTTAAAATGCAATAAATTTCGACTTAAGTGGATGTGTCACACTGAAATACCTGTATCATCGACCTCAATTTATCAGTTCACTGCATTTTTTCTTAACTTAAGAACTTTTTTTGTAAACAAAATAACGGACTAAAATTTTTGAATATGTATCAGAAAACCATGAACTACGCTTATGTACTTCATTTGAGTAGGAGTTTCGTTAAAACAATTTTCAAAGAAATTAAAACTGTGACCATTTATTGACATATATTCTTTGCAAACCTGAAATTTGTTGAGCCTGAGAATTTTTTTATATTTCAAATATCTGCCAGATGTAAAAACACGTGCATAAACCTAATTCACTGTCGGTTCTTGCATTTTTCGAAGTTTCAGGCTAATATTTTACATATAAAAAAAGTTCTTAGGGTCCGAAAAATTCAAGGTACAAAGAAAATATGTCAAAAAATGTTTTCAGTTTTAATTTTTTGCAAATAATTGTTAGCGAAATTCCTACTCAAATGAAGTACATAAACCTAGTTTTTGGTGTTGTGATACATTTATCAAAGTTTCAGTCCGATATTTTATTTACAAAAAAGTTCTTAAGTTCAAAGAAAATTCAGTCAATGGTATTTAAAATAATTTATTTTACTATTGTTCCTCTATTTTCTCAAAAAAATCACCGTATTTTCCTTATTTTAAGAACATTTTCAGCTGTGAAGAGTTTAAAATAATATTTTTGTATATTTTATGTTTTATTTTATGCGTTTATTAAATAAAAATAGAAGACAAAATTTTAACTTTAAAGGGAGTTCGTGGCAGAGTTTATGTTTGTGACATCAGCATGCGGGTGAGGGATTTAAGAATATCATCGAAAAAAGATTTTTCTATTGAAAATGTAAGCGAAGCTTGAGTATTGATAAATTTTGCTAATGGTAAAGTGCCGCCATCTTGATATAAAGGGATGTAGTCCATTCCCTGAAGAGGAACTCATTGGCTATCAGGAAAATCCTCAGATGATAAATTTAACACTTGATTATTCCCATTTTCTCTTCAACATCGACATCAACCGAAGGATGGCTTTTTAAAGATATTTTTAAATTAATTTTACACCTACTTACCGTTTTTCAAACAATATAATTTTCGAAAATTCGAATGTTAAATTTGAAATATTAAACGTTATTTATATAATTGTAGTGTCGCACAACGAAAGTGTGCTAACAAATTAATATCTTAATACAACAAAAAATTTGAGTAAAAAATTGCATTAGGTTCTAAGAATATATAAGGAAGATGATAGGCTTTAGAAAGGTATTGTTAAATTTTTATTTGCTGACTTTCAATGATTTTCGGATACCAATTTACAAAATTGATGCATAGGGCTAAGTCGACATCAAGAATCATCGTACCTAAAGGATAGAGACAGATATACAGGCATACATACAGACACTTTTGTAAAAAACGTTTTTTCTGAGTCAGGGTACCTCATGACGTCAAAATTTGATTAAAACCGACGAATTTCAATTTTACATAAAACTAATGCCTTCTCTTTATAGGATGTGAATGTAAAAATATTTAAAAACATATTAGGTATTGTTAGACCCAAAATTCATTTGGTTACAATAAAAAGAATACTTAAAAAGTGTCCTTTTCTTTCTCTAAACATTAAATCAAATGTCGAGTTAGCCTACTTCTTTTATTTTAATTTATAATCAAAGTATCGTACTTCGCAATTAAACCCAACATTCTGTAGCCAACAAATGATCGATCCAACAATACATAATATGTTTCCAAAGAAAATTTTTTTCCTGAAAAAACGAATTGTAGAAAAAATTTCAGTTTAGCCCTACTCTCCTCTAATGTGTGCCTGTCAGAAATTCTTTAGCCACAAATATTGGTTTTCTACAAATCCCCTGTACCAAGTTTAAAAAAAATTCGACGTAAAATAGAACTTTTGCCACTTTTGGTGGTTCTTGGCTCATAGTGCCTCGGCAGATATAACGTTAAATGAACAAATATCTGGTTTCTTGGAATCATTCAGTAAATAAGGAACAATTTTTAATTTATTTTTATAAAAATTTAGCAAAATTGAAAATCAATTTAAATTTTTTAATATCAGCCTCTGAAACTATCTAAAACTTAATACTTTTATACTACCTGTAAAATTACAAATGATTTATTTTTATTTGTTTGAAAAATAAAAATATAATAAATTAAAGTGTGTTTTCCAAAAATCTTTAATTAATTTCATTTTAAAAAAATACAAGGTTCTATTTTAAAAACATGAAGCTCTTTTCCTAATTATATTTACATAGGTAGCTTTCTATGTAAAGGTATAACATATTTAAATTAATTATGAAATATAGTTTTTATCTACCATATCTTTAAAGGTACCTCTCATCATACTAGCGTATAAACAATTTTTTCTTAATTTTTTTGTCAAGGTCTTTATATATTCAATATCAAAAGGAAGCTTTGGAGATTCCCCCTCTTGCCTTGTGAACAGATGAAGAAACAGCATTCCGGTGATACCCCCATAGATTGCAAAATGTTTTAACTGCTGCAGTAACATTTCAAAGGGGAAAAGCTTTTCGACATCTGAGCCAAGTTCGTTCAAACACTGAGCTAAAGAATTATGGTACTGATATAACAATTCATCATAATGCTTTATTCTCATCTCTGGAGTGCAGCAATTAAATAACATGTAGGAAATATCTAAAGCAGGCGAGGCGTATCGGTGACCTTGAAAATCCAGAAAAAAGAGATTCTCTGGTTGTTCATCCTTGTAAAATTTGAAGGAAATTTAATTATAAACTTGAGGCATTTTTATAATGTACAAAGTCTGAGTAATTACTTCGGAAAAAATTGTATACGAATATATGGGAAATTACATAAATGTACTCACATCATTGTAGCTGAATAAGATATTATTGGACCAATAATCCCCATGATTCAAAACTGCGTAAGGTTCAGCATTTCTTCCATTAATTACAAAATCAAGTAACTTAGGTATACCCTTTTTAAATTCACGAAGTCGGTCTATATATTTCGGGCCTTCACTTTCGATTGCCTGTAAAGTTTATTTGTATTTATGTATAAATATTTTATTATCAGGTGGGTATTTTGTTTAATGGTTAAGATCATCGCTATAGTTAACCTTGATTGCGACATCACACAGAATGTCATAAGCTTCTAAAAACGTGCGAGAGTTGTTATAAAATGGTTCCTTTATAAGCTTTAGATTTTCAAAAACAGCAGGTTTTTGATCTCGCAGGGCGAAACTGTATGCGTGAAATCTGCCCAAATGTTGAATGGCCAGTGATGCATGAGAATAATCCAGTATTACTGATTTGTTCATGGATGCCCCATAACATTTCAAATCCTCCAAGATTAAAACCTAAATTCATGTTTATAACATTTTGATTATACACTGATTCGCTTTTATATAGACCTTTTTACTAGGACCAATGATTATTTCTTGTAATTGAAGTGCGATAATAACATAGATACCTCTGTAAGATATATCTTATTTATAAAATCATAGGATGTAACGTCACTTTTCTAATCAAATTTTGTTAACCTCACCAAAAAGTAGATTTATATAGCAAAAGCATATCTATTACTTTTACCATAAATGGGATTTCAGAAGCTTATGAATATATCTAAATAATTCAATAGATTTCAAGGATTTTAAGCTATTTTAAAGGATTATAAAGTAGTTCGAAAATTAAATCAATTGTATGAAATTTACCGAGATTTTAAACACTTTTTAGAGATTTCATGGGATCTGAAGAAATTTCAAGAGATTTCAAGTCATTATGAAATTGTCAGAACACTATAAACGTTTCCGAAGGATTTCGAGATAAATTACAGATTCCAAATGATTTTAAAAGATTTCAAGAGTTTCAAGAAATTAACTACCCTTCTGGAAGATGAAAATATTTAAAAAGACAGCAACGTATGGATAGAAAACGATAGATATATGCCATCCGTCTCAAGTGCACACTTTGCATCCCACAAACGCTATCTCTTTCTTTCCACGTCCTATGCGTCGTGTCTACGTATTCCTATCTCTTTCTATCTCTGATGTTCACAACTGTCTATCTCTTTCTATCCCTGGTGTTCACAACTGTCTATATTTCTCTATCACTAACTCTATCTTTTGGGATCACATGGGCCTATCCTTTTCTATCTATGTTATTCGCAATTGCCTGTCTTTTTCTATCAATGATTCTATCGCTTGCGGTCTTATGCGACTGTCTTTTTTATTCCTGTTGTTCTTAAATGCCTATCTTTATCTATGCCTATCTCTATCCATTGTTATTTCTATATTCTATCCATTTGAATCCCTATCGCATTTAAGTATTCTTATCCATTTCTATCCACGATATATCGTTTTATTTTCCATCTATTTGAATGCACACAAAAATGTAGTAATCTTACTTTTTTCTATA
>NC_046658.1:52602595-52604179 GCF_010883055.1 Belonocnema kinseyi | reverse complement strand
CGGGAGAGCCCCGTGCAAAATGATCAAATAAAAATCCAACTCTAACCAAAAATGCCTTCGACATATTGGGCAGTATAAGCCTGTGACAACATTTCGCCACAGGAATGTTTTTTTTAATAATAATAATAATAATAATGATAAATTAATAAAAGAACCTCGGTGGCTCAGTTGGTTAGACGCTCGGACTTCACCTCAGAGGTCCGGGGGTCGATACCTGAGGCGATACCCCTGGAAATTTTTCTATGTACCTTTACCGAGGTTCTGGTGGTTCAGAACCCACCTTAAGCTGTAGGTCCCCCCCCATCGTTTACTTAACTGCAACCCAGTTCGTCAGTGATGGGGTAAAAACCAGGCTTTGTCCAATATGTCGGGGCACACTGCTCTCATCAAATCACTTGATTGCATTATGAAAATGCGTCCGTGATTGATGATATATACTGGGACAGGCCCGTCTTAAGTAATCAAATAAAATCAAACCTCAAACCAAAAATGCCTTCGACATGTTGGGCAGTTACCATCTTAATCCTGTGACAACATTGCCATAATAATAATAATAATAATAATAATAATAATAATAATATATTTCGAGCTTCAAGCCGCCCACAAAATAGTATTAAGCCAGCATGGTTTATTTGCCTACCATTAAAATTCTGTGACTTATACGACTTACTAGTCCAACTCCGCAAGGGCATCTGCCGACCCTTCAGTTGTAGGCGATGCAACTGATTTCACTTGTGTTAGTACCTGCCGGTACTTAGTAAGGGATGTACGTTATGTAGCGCAAGCCTCGCGCAGTGTCCAGGTCGGTACATATTCCGACGAGCTGCCCCAATATTAGAGAATTTATCTTGTTTTTCTCCTTTATTTTCTAAACAGGTTTTCATATCGGTGCGAGCGATTTAAAATATTTTTTGCATTCACCATCAGTTCGAACACATTTGGATATAAAGACTGCGATTCATAAGGATAGGCCTGATATATACGGTAGACTCTACGACACTTCTCGTTTTCGGGACTGTAAGGGACGCGAACAGGAAGTGTCAGATAACCCTCTCTCCACCGTCAAGCCGTGTTTGGCGTAGTAGGCGTAGCCGGCCGCGTGAGTGTGTGTGTGAGATGAGACAAGGAGTGAGGGCAAGCGTACGAAGGAGAAATCGGGAGACGAGACGTGTCGTAGAGTCTACTGTATTTTAGGAAAGATAGGAAAAGCATCAACTAGATAGTAGTAAGCGGATGCAGCCACCAAGGTTTTTCTTATGTATTTTGACCCGCTGAATCCAAATTTTTTGGGTGGTTCGTCGCCCGAGTGGTCGTTTAATTGTTATTAACATTTTTTTAATAACAAATAGAAAATTTGACTTTTTCGGCAAATAAAAAATATTTTCGGTTACTTCAGCAGATTTTGAAAAGAAAAGGTTCTCAGTAATTTTTACCTCCGACCCTTAGTTTCTGAGAAAAAAATTGGTAAAGTTTTGAAAAATTCCATTTTTTCAATTTTTGACACTAGGCCAGGAGAACCCTGAACACTTTTTTTATAATCCAAGTCCACGTCATATTTCCTTAACATGTATATTATTATTAAAA
>NC_046658.1:52586531-52602495 GCF_010883055.1 Belonocnema kinseyi | reverse complement strand
AAGGTAAAAATGAGAAGATTTCATAATATTTCTGTGGCTACACGGTCAATTTTTACAGAGATGTACAATAGCCGTTGAATACTTCTAGATTAAAAAATAATTATTTTTTTTGTTCACAACTAGAGTTCTGCCCTTTTACCGCGTAGCCACAGATGTTTCGATAACTAAATTTTGTTCACAATTTAATGGAATAATTGCATACTTTTATTCTTTTTGATAGATTGCTCTGAATTAGGTATATATGAAAGCTTGAAGAATGCAGAAGAATATTTATCACTTGTTATAAGTAAAACTGCTAACAAAAAGACTTTTGATGAGTTAATATATTAGTGCTATCATCATTCTAAAAATTGTTTGACAGAAGATTTACCTCCAACTTCTAATACAATCAAATTTCACATACGCAGAGCTTTCTATGTCGTGTATACTCAAGTGAGTTGTTTAAATAGTCGAGCACTTACGTTGGACCCGACACGTTTTGGATTTTACGAAGAAGACGATCTTCTTTTACCTGAAAGAATCAAGATATTGATTCCACCTTCCGATGAGTTGGTACCTAAATGTAAACACAAAGTTTTCAGTAGAGATTACCTTGTAATTTATTTCTTTATGAAAGAAATATTAGTAGTTCCTATTAATTGATATGAAAAATGTGAGAGCAGTTTGCTGTGAAATAAATGTAAATATTCAACATGTTCAATCTATGTAAAACATTTTTTACTGCAATCCCAATATCCAAAGAATTGTATTTATTGACAACGAAAAATTTCGAAAATAAGTAAATATAGGTAAAAATTAGTCGCAATAGAAGTAGCAATAATGTTGATGCCATTGCGCAACGAAATGCTCGCCGAGGCGCGAGTGACGTAGGGATAGACATACACGTCCATGTCAGCCGCGCGCTTGAAAACCCTTGAACTTTCAACTCGTCTCACTCGAAAGTTATTCTTTTAAGCGAATCGGAAATATTTTTTAATAATAATATACATGTTAAGGAAATATGACGTGGACTTGGATTATAAAAAAAGTGTTCAGGGTTCTCCTGGCCTAGTGTCAAAAATTGAAAAAATGGCATTTTTCAAAAATTTACCAATTTTTTTCTCAAAAACTAAAGGTCGGAGGTTAAAATTACTAGAAAACCTTTTCTTTTCAAAATCTGCTGAAGAAACCGAAAATAATTTTTATTTGCCGAAAAAGTCAATTTTTTCTATTTGTTATTAAAAAAATGTTAATAACAATTAAATGACCACTCGGGCGACAAGCCACACAAAAAATTTGGATTCAGTGGGTCAAAATACATAAGAAAAACCGTGGTGGCTGCATCCGAATTGAAAAGGCCACCAGGGTGTACCTGGCTCCTAGACTATAGAATTCATTTAGATAGAACGAATAGAGTTCAGAAGGATATGGCTACCTTATATTTCAGTAAAAAAAGAAATGGATTCGCTTTGATAGGAAGACAAGGATTGAAAAAGATAGACAAAATTTGGGATTGCCTGATAGATAAAAAAGAGGAGAGATGAATTAGCTATGAATACGTTTGGACAGAAAGACTGGGATTCAAGAAACTACATTTAGATAAAAAGTCTATGATTCAAGAAGATAGGGCTATTTTATATGTCAGAAAAGAAAGAAAATAATTCATGTCGATAGAAAGGTTGGGATTCAAAAGCCTAGGCTTAACTTATATTTGAAAAAATATGTAGAAAGTTTTAATTAGATAGGATGATAGGGATTGGTAAAATTAGACGACGGTTTGTTTTGCATAATGGATAGAAAAGGACAGAGGTGGACAAGTTTTGGATGTATTTGGAAAGAAAGACTGGGATTCAAGAAAATAGGGCCGTCTTATATTTCAGAAAAAATAAAAAAGGATTCAATTAGAAAGAAAAATGGGGATAAAAAATATACACGAAATTTGGAATATCCTAATGGACGACAAAAATATGGGTTGAAAAGCGGAGGAATCGTTTGGTTGGAACAACTAGGATTCAGAAGAAGAGGACTATCTTATATTTTGGAAATAATAGAAAACGTTTTAATTATATAGGAAAATAGGAATTGAAAAAGGTAGACTTCAAGGCGTTTAATTACATTTCTAGAAATTTGACTGGATTTTAAAGGATTTCATGTGATACCGAATTATTCTCACAAATTTTTCAGGGCTAATGGGGACTCTAATGAGATTTTTAACATTTGAAGGGATTTAAAGAGATTTTATATGATTACAGTTGATTTCGTAATAGTTCCAAATATTTCCAAATATTTCAAAGAATTTTAAGGGACTTCCAAAGATTTCAAGCAGGGATCCGAACGTAAAGAAAAAAAATAATAATACTTTTGTTTTCGTAACGTTACGTTTATATGCACTGAAACTTATGTTCCTTTCGTAACTGATATTGCCATCAACAACAAAACTAATTTTTACTCATGATTGGTTTCTTTATATAAAGAACGAAACTAAATTAAATAATGAAATTAACTTTTCTTGTTAATATTGATTGCATTGGCTGTATTGATTGTATTGACTGTATTCACTGCATCCATAAGAAAATTATATAAGTAGTATATGATTTCTAACATTCACACTAGGAGACTTACCAGCTTGAATTTAAACGTGATTGTAAGGAATTTTGAGGAACATCTTTCTTAGTGATTTATGAATCGAAATACCGAAATATCGAAATATCCGAGGGACACTCTGTGCCCCTGCGAAGGCTAACTTAATTGTTTTCGCAAATTTAAATATATACAAAAAATTATTATTTAAACAATTATATTGTTTATAATGTTTATAATTTCTTAAATAATAAGTGAACAACAATGTGTAATGAATGACAAAAATATATCGTTCCTCAAATATTATAGTTGATTTACCATTGTCCGTTTTAGCATTTTTAGCATTTAGGGCATTTAAAAGATTTCAAATATCAAATAACGACTATTTTTCAATATTTTACCTTATTTATGATAAATTCTATCTAATGAATGAATGAAGAAAGTTTTGATTTTTCCCATTACTTTTGATAGAAATATTCCATTTTTATGATTAAGATATTGTATTGACAGTAATGTCAATACCTAACCTTTAACCAAAGAAAGTAGATTTATTGCATTCACAACAGAAAAATTACGGTGAATTCTATAAGATACCTTTTTTGGTTAAACAAAAAGGTTTCCCCAGCAGTTGTGCAGCACTCCAAAAAATCCACTGAAATTGTAAAAATTAAAAGTAAAACCAGTAGAAATAAAAAATTAGCGATCATTTCATTATTTTACAAGCCTTTACCAAGTTGGCACATGGAAAAAAACACCAAAATATACTGAAAAATCACATAGATGCAATTTATTGGAATAAAAACGGCGATATTTGATCATAAAAATGTCGAAAGAATGACCGGGGACATGACTGCTGCACAACCAGATTTGACGGCATTTTGCGATTGAGTTCGCAATTTTTTTCGAATCAATTATTTCACCAAAATTCATTTTGTATACAAAATAAAAATTAAAAAAAATTGAATAAAATTGCGAAGTCAATCGCAAATTAATCATATATGATAAAATACGGGTTCAAAACTAAAGTCACCTTTTTCGCTCGATACTTAAAAAAATCAGTTTAAAAAAATGCAAAAAAACTTTTTAAAATTTTTTTTACAAAGTATTGTGGCGTTCATAAAAATTATGCCAATAAGTGTTATCGGTTTGATGGTCACTCAAAAACTACTCTATAATAACACTAAAAGTTTTCAGTAGTTTCGCAGCGTTAGGTTAATAAACGCGTCGATAATAAGGGTGCGTATAACCGGGGATTCTTATACCATCAATAATCGCGAAGAGGATCCAACGCCAACTCATCGTGCTCACATCTCCACATCAACGATTGAATACCCAGCCTTTTTCCAAACGGTTTTGATTTGCACAAACTTACTAAATCCTTACTCATTATTGATGGCTTAGCTTAATAGGTTAAGAATTGCCCAATGGAATTGCCAGGGAGCCTTGAATAAACAAGGCGACCTATCAAATTATTTAATTATTTAATTCAATTCAAAATCTTTACTTTAGCACATTTTTTATTGCTGGAGACTTCAACTGCCACAACTCATCATGGGGAAGTTTGCATAACTGCAAAAAACTTTTGTGTGTTTAGAACCTCTTTAACATCACCTCTTGGGAAGTTTGGAATGACTCTCTGGGAAGTGATCACTTTCCAGTGGTATCCAGTCTTGGTATCTCTACCCCAATAGCTTCGTACGTTTCTCACAAGTACAATCTTAAGCGAGTTGACTGAATCTCCTTTTCTAATAACCTTTCGGAATCCATTCAGGACTTTCGTTGAAAATGTGGATGAAGCAGATACTGCGGCTTATCCTCCCTCAAGATCTCCCAAAAACTTAGCTCACTTTAAAGCTAAAAAGTACAAATTATCCCTGATCCATGGTAGGATGCGGACTGCGACGCTGCAATTGAGGAAAGAAAATTAGCATTGGCGGCCTACAGGAGGCATAGAAATGAAGTTAACTACATACATTAATATAAATATAATAGAAGCTAAGAGTAGGCGCACATTAAACGCGGCTCGTAGAATCAACTTTAGGAAATTCTGTGAGACCCTAGATAGGACAAGACCGATCTCAAGAGTTTGGCGAATCGCTAAGTGTTTTAAGAACAAATACACTCAACCAGCGAATGCATCTTGTTCAGGAGATAAAGAGACGATTCAAAAACTCCATTCACTGACTGAAGAGATGCTTCGACCAACGGTCTTCTTCGACTGCTTCCCTGAAAACATTTAGAAGAACGAGTTTCTAGAGGCCCCGTTTACGAAAGCTGAACTTTCTGTTTCTTTAAATTCAGTAAAAACTAAATCCTCTCCTGGCTTAGAAAAAATTAACAATAATATTTTACTTCAGCTTCCTGATGAGGTGAAAACAACTCTTCTTGCAATTTATAATAAAATTCATCTATCTGGCTCCTTCCCAGACTCTTGGAATAACTTTTTAATTTTTTCGTGCCTAAATCATCAACACGAAAATTCCGTCAAATTGCTTTAGCTTCATGGTTGCTTAAATGGATGGAAAGGCTTATCTACAACAGACTCGTGGTACGTGGAGCATAATCACATACTATCCCCTACTCAATTTGATTTTAGAAAGAGAAGATCCTGTGCTGATAATCTCGCTATTTTATCATCCAAGATTTTTTTGGGTTTTGCAAATGGTGAAGTTGTGGCTGGCCTGTTTCAGGATCTGAAAGGTGCATTCCCCAGTGTCATTCCCCAAATTCTAACTAAAGATCTCAAAGAGATTGGTGTTCCCCCAACGAATGGCTAGATTTATCTACAATGCTACCTCTTGCAAAAACGTCTCTTACAAAATTAACGGTGAACTAGTGGGCCCTAGAGACAGTATAATTATAAATCACCTGGCAGTCTTGAATAAACTTAAATGCGTGTTAACTTTGGCTCGGATCCCTGGTCATAAAGGTATCCCAGGTAATGAATCGGCAGACGTAGCAGCTTAATCAGCAGCTAAGGATGCCACTCTCCTTAATATACCCTCCCTTTTTCCGACTTCTTCTCCTGCGCTCGAAAATCTCTAGATGAAAGCTGTAACAACTACTATTTAAAAATAGGTAAAAACAAAGGTGTCCTAAAGGTGGCGTAAAAAACACTCTTTTTGCGATTTTTTTAAAGAGTATGGATTGAGCAAATGTATTTAAACTTTTTGTGCATTATTCAGTATACCTTTGACAATATTCCGTAATTTTTTCATTTGAAAATATTTAAAAACTAGCCGGTGACAGAGATTGTCCGAGAAAGTCTTGGAAAAAAAAATTCGTTGTGTTCACGGTATCTCGGTCGGAAATTATCAGAAATCAAAAACGATTTAAATTTGGTCGAAGTATCATCAAATCCTCCCTCTAACCTTCTCTGATTATTTTTTTTGCATTTGAAAATTTTTGTGGGCATCTAAAGTGTGACCTCCTATTTTCCACGAAAAATTCCACCATTTTGGGGGTGGAAAACACCCTTAATGTAAAAAACATTTTTTAATTAAACGTTGGGAGGAGGTATTTTATATGTAGGAAATGTGTACCAAGTTTGAATTGAATCGGTAAAGTAGTTTTGAAATGGCAGTGAACACGGACTTTGAAAAAGTAGTTTTGAGAAAAAAGCGTTTAAAGTTTTAGAAGTCCGCAGCTGTCAGTGTTGTAGTGCTAGAGAACAGGAGACTAACTAGACAATAACTTCGAGAGTTTTGCTCAAATCAGACTGACATGTGCAAACCCTCACTCCCCAAATTTTTGGAAAATTTTTTGTATTAATAAAAAGAATTTTCACTACTCATTGGTCAAATAATATTTACAAAACATTTTTAAAAAATCAATTTTATTTTCACTATATTACTTTTTCAAAGTGCAAATGATTATATTTGGTGCGAAGGAAATCTTTAATTTAAAGGTTATATTACCCACGAAACCTTTTTCAATTCCAATTTAATAATTTAATTTAAGTGATCATATTTATCTATATTGAAGGTAGTAAAAATAGTAAATGAAATAATTTTAATGTTAAATTAAATTTTTTCATTATATATTTAATAAATACAAAAAATTCTTCCAGAATTACCAGGATCAGGGATCTTTGGTAGTATTTAAAATTTTTTCTGGAATTTCGTTATCAGATAAGTATTCAATGATGCATACATTATATTCAATAAAAATTATCAATTTATAATTACTTTTCTTTGTTTTTAAATAGTTTAAAAATTTTTGCTTAAGTTAACTGGGTCTGCAGATAATGGCCAGCCAAGGAATTAAGCTATAGCACTTATAGAATTTTTACCACCAATTCTAGGAGTGTACAGATTGATTATTATTGTATTAAAATGGTAAGCAACTAATTATATATACAATTCACATTCCACCTTTTTTTAAATTCTACATTCACCCTTTTGTTTTTCTTTTTCTTCATGATTGTTATTTACATACTATTTTTTTATTCAAATTTAATTTTTAAACTATACGCTACTCTTATCGTTTATAGTTTTCAAAATTGGCTTTATTTCCAAATTACTCTTAAAAGCATAATTTTTATTTCTCAAGTTTTTTAGATTTTATAATGACAAAACTCGAAATCAATTTGTCATTTTAATCTTAATCTCCCATGCATCGATATGAACTAAGTCTCAACTTATCCAAATGGACAATTTTAGTCTTTGTAGGGCTAATCCTTATAAGAGCGTTACCCTCACCTATCAGTTCTTCTAAAACATATGGTCCATCATAATATGGTGAAAAGTTTTTGTTTTCCCTTTCATTGATTTCCAAATATAGCTGACCCCCAACCATAAGGTGCTTAGGATTAGCTTTCCTATCATAGCATTTCTTATACTTTTTTTGGCTTTTAGAAGTCTTTCGTGAGCCAGCGAATGCACATTTTCAACTCTCAGAAAGAGTTCCTGCAAATGCATCGTATACGTCTTATCAGGCGGATTGGGAGAAAAGCTTGTTGAAAGATTAGCATCTCTACCATAAACTAGAGTAAATAGAGCAAAGCCTGTTGCCTCGTGAACATTCACATCATAAGAGAAAACTGCAAATCGATTCCAATCATCCCAGGCAACTTTTCCTTCGAAACTTCTGAGATATTCAAACAAGTTACGATGATTTCTTTCTAAAGATCCCAGACTCTGCGCATGATAAGCAGACGATTGGATCTTTTTAATTCTAAACATTTTGCAAAAAACCTTGATAACTTTACTAACCAAATTATCACACTGATCAGGTTGTATTACCTGCGGGCAACCATACCGCGTAACAAATTATTCGGCTAAAACTCTAACTATAGTAACTGAATCAGTATCCTTCAACGGTATTGCATCACAATATTTTGAAAATACACATTGAATCGTAAGAATATGTGTAAGAATATTACTTAGAAGTAACTGGAAGAGGTCCTACAGGATCAACTTGAATCTAACCAATTTATTTCTTAAACAATGTTTACATGAACCAACGATTCTTCTAACGTCTTCCTTCATATTATTCCAATAATATTGAGATCTAAGCGTCCAATAACATTTGGAGAAAACTTTATGTCCACCTACAGCAGACTCGTGAAATTCGTTCATTATGTCATCTTTTTCATGCCGTGGTAAAATAATTAATTTACAGAAGCAGATGACAACAAATAATTCAGATCCGACTAAATGCTGTTGAAACATTTGATCAATCGAGAGCCAAGAGATCAAATCCAGATCGTTTCCCTTCTTTGAAATCTTCACGCTCTTGACATTGAGAGTACTCATTGCATTTTTTTAATGCAATAATTGCACTAGATATGTGATTCAAGAAAAGCTTATCATTATGCTTATTCCTGCAAATTAAAGCTAATATATACATATTGTTTCGAGTGAAGACTACTATTTCACCTAATTTAGGATTACATCCTATAAAATCTTCAACTCGGAATAGATTATGATTCACTAATTCTTTAGTAGTTTCAGACATCATCGAACCATCGGCTGAGACAAAATGAGCAATATGGCCTTTACCCATATCAATTTTTTGTCCTTACTGTATGATATACACGCGTCTGAGATGACCAATGCAGGAGTCTTTTCAAGAACAGCAGCACTGTTCTCGCCATTGTGTTTGTCTTTCATCTCCTGCAAAGCGCACAATTCACTTTGCGTCTCTATGGCAGAAAAATTTAGTCCAAAGCCCGCACCCCACAACCCACTCAGAGCCGATGATGATGTAGACATCAAGGGCTTCTGCTTTGTGGGCACCTGAGCTAAACCATTTGGAGCTGATGAAGGCATCTTAACTCGGTCGTTAAGGTCTTCATAGGTTAAGTCATTAGATAACGGAGTCCCTAATAGGCTATACCCAACAGGAGTGGCGAGTCGTGGTGCCTCGACACTCTTATCCTGGGTGGCGATTTGATAATTCTGATACATTGAGACTGGATTATTCATTTCACTAACCACCTCAATCCCAGTAACGTTACTTTCCACTGCTCTGACATCTAGAGCCTCAAAACAAGCAAACACTCGCTCCATTAACTCTTCTGTTTTAGACTCGTGATCAGAAGCTGGAAGTTTCACAACAACTATCAGCTTTGCATCAAGGGAATCCAAAGTAGATAATAAAGTGCCCCTATCATTCAGTGGATTTCTTGACAAAGCATCAGCGTTTGAATTCATTTTTCCAGGCTTATACACAATCACGTAATCATACTCACTCAGCCTAATTCACCATCTAGCCAACCTTGAGACAGGATCCTTAATGCTATGTAGCCAAACTAAGGGCCTATGGTTAGTAACGAGGAGAAATTTGTGACCATATAAATAATGCCGGAAATATTTTACGCGAAAGAATATAGCAAGAAGTTCCTTCTGTATTGTTGTCAATACAAATGGTTTTGAAAAGGTAGGATACTGTAACAAAGGATCGGAACAGATATCATCACGCAGGATCTCAAAAGCTTCTTGTTCTACAGAAGTCCAACGAAAATCAGTGCTGTCCTTCAAAATTTCAGTAAGTGTTTTAGCCACTTTAGCGAAATCTAGAATAAACCTTTTATAGTAACCTACAAGCCCCAAGAATTGTTTAACAATTTTCTTTCCTCTTGGAATAGGAAAATTCTTTACAGCTTCTACTTTTCGAGGATCTAGTTTTACCCCTTCTTAGGTGATAATATATCCCAAATATACAATTACTTTTTAAAGAAATAACACTTTTTAGGGTTCAAAGATGATCCCGATGTTCTTGAACGACCTAAAAGAGCTTTTAAATTTTCACTGTGATCAATAAGTGATGAGGAATAGATGACAATGTCATCCATGTAAACAAATAGATCAATTCCTTGTAAACTAGTAAGAACTTCGTCCATTACCCTTTGAAAGATAGGAGGGGCATTTTTAAGTCCCAATAGCATTCAATTGAACTTGAAATTAGCAAATGGAGTAGAAAAAGCAGTTTTTGCTTTAGATTCGGGATCCATGGGTATTTGATGGAAACTTGACGCTAAATCCATAACAGAGAAGTATTAAGCTCCTCGTAATTAACCTAATATATTTTTTATTTGCGGAAAGGGGTAAGAATCACTAATGGGTTTTTCGTTCAATCCAAGATAATCAAACACGATTCTCCATTGTTTATAACCATGAGGATCTGGTTTTTTGGTAACGGCTCAAACGGGAGAATTATATGGGCATACTGATGGTCAAATTATTCCATCCCGAAGATATTCTTTAGTTCTTTCCATAATCACTTTTTAATGAATAGGTGGATGACGATAATTGTTTATGTTTACCGGTTTACTATTAGAAGTCACAATTTTATGGGCAACAACATTAGTTGATCCCAATTTGTCATCAGGAAAATAAAATTGCTGAATATAATCAAAAATTATTGGGAAGAGACTTTCTTTCTCTTCATCATGTAAATCAAAGTGATTTACAATTTTCAAAATTATAGCAAATCTAGAAGCCTGTTTTTCTCCATCAGCAGAAAGTTTACGATCCTTAGAATCAATTTAAAAATATTCTTCAAGCTCAACTGATGGTATTTTTAAATTTATTTGCTGATTATTGGAATTTATAAAGAAGATTTTAGCAATTCCGTTTTCATTAAAAATCAAAGACTCACCAGCAAAAATTCCAGGGCCACACTGAATTCTACGTATGTAACCTTTTAATTTAGTATCTTTTAATCGAATGCTTACTAATTTCTTTGTTTTTGCATGTAAACTGATTGTCTTATGAGAGACAAATGGCAAAAAAATATTTCTTATTTGAAGAATGAGAAATGATTACGACACAACGTGTAAAGAAGGTTTGGGACCCTTTATGATCAACCTGATCTCACCGCTAGTGGAAACCATTTCCGGGCCTATTCCAACCAAATGAATTATTCGCTTTTTATTTATCTAAACTGTGAGACTCACCACATTTTCTTTAATTTAATTAACTCCAGTGCCAGTATCAATTAAAAGGATCACCTTATTCTTTGAAAAGAAAAAATTATCCACATCTACTGTCGCGTTTGGGCCGAATGCATTAAACTGTCCGAGTGAGAGGATGATGCGCTGGGTTGAAAGGGGTTTACACTTATAGTCGTCTGGCCTCTCGTCAGACAACCCGCCTCAAAGTTTAAGTGACTCATATTTGATTTTTGCCTAAACTTAGACCGTTCCCTTTCATGCCTTCTTTTAATGTTACAATTCTCTACAGAATGGTTATTTGGATAACAATAACTACAATCCCTACTTACGGTGTCCTTTACATTTCTTTTAATCTACTTTGGACAGTTTCACTTATAATGTCCAAATTCTTTTTATAACGATAACACTTCACAGACTTTAAATTTTGTAAAGGCTTAGTATCATCCTCTACTAGCATATGAGATACTCTCTTTAATATATCTTGTCCTATTTTATTCTTCAAACTAGATATTGATGAGATAGATGGAACCGAGCCAGAAAGAGATCCATAAACTTTTCCCCAACTTTTCACTTTTTCATTGGCTGTAATGGCTAATGCGATACCATCATCCAAAGTCTTAATTTCTTTATCACGAATGGCGATATAAATGTTGAAATACCACCTTGATCAAAAAGTTCCAGGAATCATCACCGTGTGGCGCCCCCCTGCTGTCCGATTCACATTTTTTCATTTCTGTAGGTTGTCACACCTTTTAACAATATTCCCTGCGAATTTCAGCTTTCTAGCTTGACATTTGTAAATGTAACGCAATTTTGTGTGCATCTGTTTTTTGCGAATTTCGATTTTTGCAATGGATTTAATTTTGCAACAACGTGTGTGTATTAAAGTTTGTGTTAAAAATGGATTCAATGGCAAAATGACTTTGGAAATTTTGGAAAAGTGTTTCGGCAACGATGCTCTAAAAAAACAGCTATGTATCAGTGGCATGAACGCGTTACCAATGGACGTGAGTCCATCAATGATGATGATCGCAGTGGTAGGTCGTCGACATCAAAAACCGACGAAAACGTTGGTAAAGTACAAAAGATATTGGCTGAAAATCGTAAGTTAACAATTCGAGAGTTGGCAGATGACTTAAACATTGCTAATGGATCTGTTCAAGATATTATCGTAAATTATTTGGGATTACGTCATGTTGCTACAAAATTAGTACCAAAAGATCTGAATTTAATGCAAAAAAAAGATCGTGTTAATATCGCTCAATCGAGACATCAGGCGAGTGAATTGCGACTCCCCGATGAGCCAAGGCCGAAAAAAACCACATCGTTTTCAGTCGAAAAGGAAGGTAATGCTCACGGTTTTCATGGATTACAACGGTATTGTACACCACGAATTTTTGTCAGAAAAGCAGAACGTCAAAAAAGAGTATTATTTAGGTGTAATGAGGCGTCTGCGTGAAGCAATTCGCTCTAAAAGAAAGGATCTCTGGAAAAACAACTCTTGGATTTTACACCATGACAATGCACCGTCGCACAATGCCATCATTATCCGTGAGTTTCTCACCAAAAACTCAACTAATACAATTCCGCAGCCATTAAATTCGCCAGATTTAGCTCCCTGTGACTTTTTTTTGTTCGATCGACTGAAAAAACCACTACGCGGAACGCGTTTTAGCAGCCGATCGGAGATAATACAAAAATCGAAAACAGCAAGTTGAGTATCAAAAATGTTTTGAGAACTGGATCAAGCGCTGGCATAAGTGCGTGGCAGTCGATGGGAATTACTTTGAAGGGTACCACATCAGTATTCATTAAGAAACTTATATTTTTAAGTTTAAAAATAAATTCCCTTGATTCGCCTTGATACGGTCTCTTGATACGCTTCACAACGGCCCATACCTCTTACTCCGGGGGTGTTTTCCATTACTTAAAAAGTTAATTTATTGAAAATTTGGTTAACGCGAGCCCCATATTCTTGAATTGACTCATCCGGTTTCCTCTTAACATTAGATAAAGTCTCCAAAATTTGACTTACATCTTCTTCCTGAGCGTAAATATGCTCCAGAGTTTTTAAAATGTCATTAAGTTCCAAATCGCTCTTACCTTGAATATGATAACGCGCTTCGCCGGTAATTTTATTCAAAGCCATCAAAGTAAGGTATTGTGAGGATCGGTCATACCAATAACTGTCTTGCAATATTTCATAAATAACTTAATTGACATATTCTTTCCTGTGAATTCCGGTATCTGATTATTCGCGAAATTTTCTCGGGTCCAGAAATAAGATTTAACGTTAATAAAGGATCAGGGGGAGAGTCCCGGACCTGAGTCTCATGTCTCCGCAAATCATTCCACCCCTCGCCACTTTGATCGGAACTCAAATCTGAAGGATTTTCTCTCATTACTAACCTAGATCGCAATTCTTGAGTAACTATCACAGGTGGTCCACCAGGACTATCATTTTTGTCTTGTCTAGTTTTTTTCGGTGGCGATGCTTCGTTTGCATTTTTCGCATTATTATCTAAACGACGTTTCTTATTCGGAGCCATGTTGCAAACAAAATTTTTTGAGACTTACTCTTTTGACGACAATCTTTCGCTGACAAATAATCTAATTAATAGTGCACAATAAAATTCAGAACACTATTGACCTTAATTTTTCCCAATTATTCACTCGATTCTTCATTGTTCCAGGAAGATTTTCTGAATTCCTTGAGTGTCCTTGATCCTTTAGGAATTTCCTTGGAGTAGTTGTTGTTTATTTCTTTGCGGTTGATCCCACGGTGACATACCCTCTTCCGTTTCGGGCAGGTAATTCAGCATCAATTTTTGTTTCCCACATTGAAGTAAGGATTTTCTTATTAATCATTTTTTTTCGATCCTTTTAAGCCTACAGTTATTAAGGAATAGTTTGGTAGTCTATATTTAACCGTTAACAACCTTGGTGCAATTGTCGACACCCTCTGCTACCGGGAGTAAGGCCACCACAAAACGCTGGTGGAATATTGCGGCTTTTACTTTCTCATATTTATTGGGATAAATTAATAATTCTGTTGTATTGATTTCTCAGATTCAAAAGATGGTGCATTCTGTCAGTGGAGTAGTCTCTCTTGTGGTAAGACGCACGGCCTTGAATTTCAATCAGTAAGTCAGTAGTCCAGTGACCTACTTTTTCTTCAATTTATTTGATTTATTCCTTTATGGTGCAACATATCCCACCGCTGTCACTAATTGTAATGCCCAAATTTCACCTAGCTTTCCTGTCGACAATTAGCTGCTCTCTGATTGGACATCTGAACGGGATCGTTGTTGCCGTTGATTCGTTGAAACGAAAACCATTTAAAGGAACTTATTTGAAGTAAAAACACTTAATTTAACAGTTAATGATTCACAATTTAATAGAAATGAATGTCTACCATGACTGTCTCAAAGTCACAAATCACAATTGTTTATAAATCTTTATATCGCGGCGTTATAAATCGTCGTTATAAATCTTTATACATGCGGTTGCGGAGATACAAAATCTGGTGTTTCTCCGTTGTGTGCGCCTTTTTATAAACTCTGTTTTGGGCGGAGTAATCTCCCACTTTTCCTTTTCAGCCAATCAAATCGCTGACGTCATTGAATTTAACATTCATTTTACAAATAAGAAATTAGGTCGCATGGCCCCGCCTATTAGATTTAAAACGCAATATGACCAATTCGTTGATTGAGATATCCAAACAATTTCGGTCCAAAGTTCAAACCGTAACCGGATGTTTATAATACCATTTCCTGTCAAAATTCGTTCTAAGGCACGTTTTGATACTAAAAATAGCTCTATGCCTCATCTTTAGGAATGCTAAGAATCTAACCTATTTCCTGATGCGCCGTAGCCTATAAGTGTTTCCCTGATGTTAAATTAATCTGTAATTCTTATTCTTTCTATTATTTCAGGACAGAGAGTGAGAGAGCATCAAAATAATATATATTTCTTCTAAATTGTTCTTATTCTGTAATGTCTAAGTGATAGTTATAAGTTAAACTTTAAATTCTAACTTGAATTTGAACACACAGCGATCAATCCATATATCGAATCGATATCTCGCTAGTCGATACTAGCTTTCCGGGTAAACTTTGTGTAACTAAACGTATATGTTTTGAGGATTCTAGGACCCGAAAATTCATATCGTTACACAAAGCTTTGATAAAGCAGGTGTAGCGCCAACGAAGAACACGAAGAAGAAGTTTCTGGCGATAAATGGAGATTGGGTGTTTGGAATGCTACAGGTACGAAAGTAGAAAAATGGAGAATGGGACAGTTGTACCAATACTCGGATATCTCTGGCATGCGCAGTAGTGATTCTGTCTATTTTTAAATTAAAACATGGCACTACATTACCTTAAAATACACAGGAATAACTATTGCGCATGCCAGAGATATCTGCGTTCTGGCAGCCCCGGAATAAGGTGTTCGAAGGCGGATTTGAAATATGATGAGGAGTAGATAGTGAATCAAAGGCTAGGTACACGGAAAAAACTGGGGTTTCCATTAAAATCTATTTTTGTTTCGAAAGGAGCTGCAACAAAAATGAACCCCACTTGCTGAAAAGGAACCCAAAACGATAAATATGCTCTAAATAATACGTTATTTGGTGTTCTAAAGGATCCCAATTGTAATTGAGCCTATTTATGACGAAACTATTTTTCACTTGTCCCACTTCGACATTTTATTTAATTGATAACATAATTTTTACCTTAAAGCACATGTGTAATCGAATTCTGATGGACGTAACTCAATCGAGAATATTATATTCCAAAATATTACCGCAATTAATATAGATATAATGACTTGATAAATATCATTTGCAGGTTATAGCAAAGTTGCTAACATAAAGGCATATACACATGCAAAAAACTTTTCGTCTCAAGTTAACGGTCGATAACTGTAAAAAGTACCCCTTACTTACTAACCCATACTTTGCAAGTGGTTGGTGTGTGCAGCGGCGTAGCCAGAAAAGGGGGGGGG
>NC_046658.1:52582557-52586431 GCF_010883055.1 Belonocnema kinseyi | reverse complement strand
TCCTTTAGATAAATATCCCAATTTTCGAATCTATATGTCGATGGGTTCTACGAAGAACAGGCTATATTTTCGTTACCGTTAAAAATTAGACTAACTTTATTGTGTTTTAAATTGGTTCCGGCACACCGTGGTTCCATTTGAACCGGGAGTATTCTTGTTTTGCCAAACACGCATTTTAGTTTTTGTAGGGATAAAGAGTCTCTTAATTCGTCAATGAATATTTTTAAGCAACCTTGTGACTCCTCTAGAGCATCCCGGTTATCATGGTTTTCATACTTGCAACATTTACATCCCTTATAAGGGTTTACCCCGGAATTTCTTTGAGGAATCTTAAAAACGGATCCGGTACACAGTAATACAAGAATCTGAATTTCAGTAGAAAAAAAGGCGGTTGACTTTCAGATGTAACCAAAAAGATCATTTGCCAGTTAAAAGTCAACTGGCGATTAGAACAAGACTTTAAGTAACGAGCTTGGTTGAAAGTCAACTGCTTTATTTACGTAAAATGTACTTTATAGGTTAAATTAAGACAGAAATATTGTTGACTCTCCGTCAACGCGTGAGTGTCAAATGAAATTTGTAGGTTAATTTAAATCAGATGATTGTTGAAATTTATAAGATTTATGCGCTGTAGTTCAGTTTTTAGGAATATGAAAATATTATAAAATTAAAAATTGAATAATTTTAGGAAATAAATATTTTGTTAGAAGTGAGCATTGAATACGTGATTCATCTGAGGAATTGCATCCCTTATGTCATCTGAACTTGTTTATAGATTATATACACTAAACAAGGCACTTATATCCATTTCAAGCTACCAAGTACAGAACTTAAATCTTCAATCCTTTTTATATCTGTTTTTTATCACATATGTAAGATTATTTTATTAATAATCAAAATCCGTTATAGATCTGAGTACATATATTATATCAAAATAGGAAACGTTGACGAAACGACTACCATGAGCTCAGTGTTGATCGTTACTATCCAGCGCTATCGACGCAATTACTTATAAACCTTAATTTTGTAATCGAATTTGTTTCTATGCTTTCAGTAACAAAATGAGGATTTCAAGGGATATTGTGGAATTTCAACAGATTTTAATAGAGTTTAATATATTTTAACCAGGATTCGAATGAAATTAAGGGGTATTTTCAAATATTTTCCAATTATTTCTTAAAATTCCATATAATTTACCTGAAAATAATTCTAAGTATGAATAGTCACTAAAAATAATGCAGCTACGGAGGCACATTGTCAGATTTGTGTTTCGTCAAAATTTTATGTGGAAAAAAACAAAAAGGAACGTAACGAAAGTTTCGATACGTTCCTTTTCGTTCTTTTTTATATAAAATACAATTAACACATAATTTTGACATTGTGCCTTCGTGGGCTCATTATGGTTTTATAATTTTTTAGAGTAAGCTTAGTTTTTAGACAAATTCTTTTAAACTTATCGAAATAATTGGCAAATATCCAAAAATGCCCCTTAATTTCGTTCGAATCCCTGATTTTTAAGAATTTTTTAGGATTCAAAGAATTTAAAAGAAGCTTCGCCTGATTTAAACAATTTTATGGGATTTATAAACTTTTAAAAAGAGTACAAACAGTTCCAGGGATTCCTTGAGTTTTCATTAAAGGTGAACACGAGATCCCAAAAATGGTAATCACTCAAATAAAGGGAAAGATTAAATTCTGCGAAAAATTGAAAACAGCTTCTAATGCCATATGATAAATGATTAATGTATAGTAATGTTAAAAATTTTCTAACCTATTTTTCATACCTGACACTTGAAGTGGAAACCAACTTCATACTCATTTTAGAGAGCCACAAAGTATAATTTTTCTTTAATTCGACATACTTTTGGCCCACAAAAATCTATTTTAAAATTCAATAATTTATCATCCCGAATGAAATTAATGGTAATAGTCCAATATTACGAATTTTTTCGCGTGACTAGCCGGGAATTAAAGCGCTGGGGCCTTACGGAAATTAAATTTCCGTTATCCAAATAAAATAAAATGGGCATGTTCGGTAACAACAGACTGTATGAAAAACTTTGCTTCTCTTTGTCAGCGAATGTACCTCTGCTGTAAAGTTTCCAAATTCGAAGATAACGCCCAATGGATTTAGGGTCATGATCAATTTAAATTATGTAAATATGTGAAATTATAAATCGATGGCCAACAATCTGCTAAAAATTAATTACCTCATTCTCAGGCACTGCAGATCCGCCATAATATCTTGGTATATCATTTATACTTAGATTATGCTCACTAAGCATGCTAACAAAAATTGGTAGCTTTTCTTCATAAAACTTAATTTCGTGAATATAAAGATGCCTTACTCCAAACACTTCTCTCAATTTTGTATCCCTCGGAGCGCGCTTGAAAATTAAGTTGAACTTTTCAATGCCACCATTTTTCATTCCCTCAATTTCAACCCTGATAAGTATTCCTAAGTAATTATCTCCATCCTTAGTAGCCGTAGAGTATTCAAATTTTGTATTCGACAGATTTTGTTGCTTCGCGAAACGCTGTACGTGCACTTTCAAAAAATCCGAATTTTCTGAAATCGCAATGGACATTTTCTAAAATAAAACTCAAACTTATATACTTCTATTAGTAAAATGAAAAAAAAAATTTATTCAAGCGATTTAATTCTGTGAATAACACTCTCGAAATATTAAATATAGGAAATGTTACGAATTACAGTGTCCTGTCGCTTTGCTGCACTTATGCTCGCAATTTTGTATGTAGATGAAATCTAATCGTCGTATACAATCTGTGTCTAATTACTTTAAGCTTACAAAGAATGTGACAGCCAGCGAATTTTTATCTGGGTAATAAATTATGTTGTGTAGGTTATATGCGACATTTCTTCTTATTCAGTCCTAATGTTTGCCTAACATACACGTATTTTGAACTTTCAGTGCCTACACTAAACTGACTTTTCATATGTTTTTCTTTCTTCCAAAGTGATCTTTTAACAAATAAAAAAAATATGTGGCATACATTTTTTATTTCTTTCATTCACGCAAAACGCAAAGTACTTCCCCCATTAATCATTAAGTATGTACTTTTCTATGCATGGCTATACCTTATTTCAGTGAATTAATTTAGTTTTGATCTACCTTTTATCATACTAGCATTTATACAATCTATTTTCAACGTTTTTTTACATTCTCATTCATGAGAGTGTAATGTAATCGTCTAATTTTTCGATCTCTGGTTTTTAACGGATCTTTACGTTTCGGCACGCACAGTATCTGAAAATCATAAAATTTTGTTGGTGTCTGTCTGTATGTCTGCCTGTATGTCTGCCTGTATGTCTGTCTGTATGTCTGTATGTTTGTATGTATGGTTACCTGAATGTTGTAGACATGCTAGCTTTTGAAGGATTTGTCCTATCGAATCCGCATTTCATACACTTCTGAAGGTCCCCAAAATGAAGGTTAAGTTCGTTAATCAGACATTTCCAACCAAAATTAAAAAGTTGAGAGCATTTTCAAAATTTCAAATTTTTTTCAAATTTCATAAATTTTTGCAAAGTTTCTTATAGGTGGGTGAAAGACTTGCAAATTATCTAAATAAAAATTTTTATTTTGATCAAAATTCGAAAAGTTAAATACTTTTTAAAAATCTGAAGATTTTCAAAAAATAGAAAAAATTATTTTTTTCATAGGTCCAAAAATTTCATTCAAAATTTTCACTTGATACTAAATATATTTCAAAACTATTCTAGACGAATTTTTCGATTAACCCACAATTTAAAAAATTAGACCCTCTATAACCGAACTGTTGAGCGCGAATCGCGATTATCGCAATGAGAATGTAATCGTCAAGGCCGTAGGTGCTTTGAGAACCTTCTTTA
>NC_046658.1:52578952-52582457 GCF_010883055.1 Belonocnema kinseyi | reverse complement strand
TGCAATATCTGAATAAGCAGTACCAGACCAAGGTACACACACACAAAATTTTAATAGACATTTGATGTAATAGTTTTTAACATACAATATAGAAAATTTCGCATTGTGGTTTGTGCACAAATGTGGAGGGTAATACAAAGACCGAGCGCGGAGCACGAGATAAATATATTATCGAGCGCGAATAACCAGAACCAACAATCGCGCGCCCTATGCGCGCTCAAGTTGTGCGAGCCGCGGATTTTTTTTAAGATCCTTATAACAACTGAAGAATTTCAGCTATTGTTAGCAATTTGTTTGAAAATTCATGTATCCGTTCTCTAGGGCGTTGAAAGATAAACCTTAAAATTTTTTTAAATAATAATAATAATAATAAAAATATGCTTGCCGCGCGGGCACATTTCCGTTGCGCGCGCCTAGGTCTTGCGTATACGCTCTCGCGCTCGTTTTCGTACATTTAATGCGTACACTTTAAGTACATTTGTTCAAATATTGTAAATACTATAACTTAAATCGAAAACTGTGATTTAAACTTTAGAGGAATTACAGCCATAAATTGTAACTGAATTTTTTTCGATTTGATTTTAAAGAAGGTTCTCAAAATACCTACGGCATTGACGATTACATTCTCATTACGAAACTCGCGCTCGATAATTCGTGTTCAACTAAAAAACTTCATCAATATAATTCGTAAATCTTGTTAAAACCTACAAAAAATAAAATTTTAAACTTATGGATATCTTCAAAAATCAAAATTGCATATTTTTGAATATGATCCAACCTTAGGAACTTTTGTCTTATTAAAAAATTTCATAATAATAGTTTATGAAAATATATATTTTGCATCTAGTAGAAATTTGAACTGATATTTCTGAACCTATTAAAAAAAATTTTTTTTCCTCTTTCAGAAATTTTTCAAAATGTTGAAAAGCATATAACTGTTTGATATTTTATCGAATTTAAAAGTGTCATTAGGATAATTTGCAATTCTTTTTGACGCGCATCAGAAAATTTGACAACAATTTCTAAAACTGACTGACTAAGGCTGACTTGATTGGACATATCCTTCAAAATTTAGCGTGGCTACAACATTCAGGTAACCATTAATACAGACATACAGACATACAGATAGATATACAGACAGACAGACTGACGGGCACCGATAGAATTTTATGATTTTTGGATTCTGTGAGTGCGGAAACATAAAGATCCGTTAAAAACCAGAGATCGAAAATTTGGACGATTACATTATACTCTCATGAATAAGAATGTAAGAATAATAATTAGATCTTCTCGCGTTGGTGTCGCGGGAGGGGTTGAGCTTTCCTCTCATGACTTTGGCGGCTATGTTGGCGGTAGCATTTCGACTGACAGGGTTTCCATGCCAACTAGGCTGAAAGTGAAGAGGAGAGGGACTAAGAAGAACACCAAAACCCAAATAATAATGGAGAGTATATTAAAGATATTGAAACACTAGTCACTTCCCGAGGATCATCGGGGCGCCCCTGGAGCCACAGCATGCAGCACGGTGACGATAATGAGCTGCGAGATCGTCAGGCAGATCTCGCTAATCAAACATCTGGCCAGCAAGAACTTCTGCGTTAAACGGTAAGCAATGGAACATGAACTGTGTCTGCTGAGGATAATTTGGCTAGCGTTAATTATTTGCAACCAACCACCTCGACAAATATACCGTGGGAGGGCATCAATTAGGATACCTGAATGAAAGAGGAATGAAAGAGGAACATCATCGCAGGAGGTTTCAAACATCCAAACTCATCAGTCACTTGACTTAGTCCGTGGCTATGATTAAAACTGGGTTCGCCCGAGTAAAAGTTTTCAATAAGACGCGATTTCAAAGAAATATTTTTGAATTTTTTTGTAATTTTTGAATTTTCAAAAACGAATTTTTAAACTGAATTTATTTTAAAAATCCACTTTTTATTTTCTGACATTTTTTATACATAGCTTACAAAGTTCTCTAGAAGCCCTGTTGATATTAAAATAGGATCCCTCTTTGTTTTTGAGTAATAATTAAGAACTTGCGTCGTGGCATGGACTGTCCAGAACCTGACAGTCTAAACTCTTAAGTTCGTGCATACGATTATAATATTCATCTATTGCTGTTATATTTCTTACATGGGTTTTTACATGAAGTGCAACGTTTCGTCGTTAGTTTTTTATTACTTCTAGAAGACTAAAGGAGATCTGTTTTAAATATTTACAGAGCTTGTGGAGAACATTTTAACTATATCTGTAAAAACAATGATAGAAAATAAAAAATAGATTTTCATAGAAATTTAGTTTTGATAAATTTCTTTTTCAAGATCTATTAAAATTGCCAAATTTATGAAACTCTAATCGAAAAAACAAATTACTATCAATAGCTAAAATTCTTCAGATAATTTGTCATGGAATAGCTCCTAGTAAACGGATGAAGTTATCTGCAAGTTACACACAAAGCCTAAAAAATGTTGTATCTGCTTCAGGGAAAGAGCATTTCGACATATGAATGAGAGCTATCGGACACTAGGCTATAGAGAATTTTACGTTACTGATGTAACAATTCGCCACAATGCTTCCTTCTCATCTCTGGTGCACAATAATCAATTAAAATGTAAGAAATATCTTCTGACTGTTTATCCTTTCTAAAATTTATATTATAACAAGTCTGAATAATAACTTTGAAGAAAATTACATACTATGTAAATATTTCAACTTATGTACTTTGCTTCAAACGGAAAATAATGAATATGATTATTTTAATTATATTATATAAAATTAATGCAACGACCCCATTATATTTAAAGCCTCGGCAGAGATAACGTTTAATCAACAAACATTTTCGTTCCTTAAATCACTCAGTAAATAAGAAAAAATTGTTGATTTATTTTTATATAAACTGCGCAGATTTGAAAATCAATTTGAATTTTTTAATATCACCATATCTTCCTGCTTTAATAAGGTAATCCGACCATTACTGGGACAATAATAAATATCGTTGAGTATCTTTTATATTTCAACATAAATTATAATAGTAAAAATGTTCTATTATTTTTGAAGTTTTTTTAAAATTTGTTTCCACTATTTATTTTTGTCCTGGCAAGCTATACATTTAGTAAAAAATATTGAAAAATATTTCTCAAAAATGTGTGAATGAACTGCTACAAAATTCGCCATTTTTTTGTATTTCAAAACTTTTCTCATAACTTTTACAGCATTGTGTTATTGAAATTTCCTGCAATAAAAGAAAAAGTAATGTTTTTCTACATTTTTAATACGTTTAAGAATAAAATTCATTACTTTATTAGCGATTTTATTCAATAACTTATGAATATTTTAGTGTCCCCATTTGGACAAATATTTGGCGAAGTTGCCTAACCCTTAAACGGCCAAAACGCCACTTCCGGTACACTGCTTTTCAACGGCCAATAACTAAGACTATTCGACACTAGAAAAAATTGAGACACATATATTTTTATTGCTTAAGATCTCCTATTTCCGACGG
>NC_046658.1:52573824-52578852 GCF_010883055.1 Belonocnema kinseyi | reverse complement strand
TGTCTAAACTTTGAGAATCCATGGTTCAAAGATCGATTTTTCGTTTTAGTATTTTCAAAATGGCGTCTTAATGGCAAAATTTTTGTAAAAACATTCATGAATCAAACCACACCTTCACCGCATTGTCATCCTGGGAATTTTCGAGTACACCCAGCAAAAAAAATGCCAAAGCGTAAAGCCACAAAAATTGCAACAAACTCCGAATCGGAATGGGATTCCTATGAAAATGATGAACGTATAATCATACCTAATCCAGATTACTCTGGCTCTGATGGAGATGATTCATCAGATGACGAGAATTCGGGATCGGAATTTCCCAGATTGAATGTATCATATAGATCTGTTTTCATAACTACACAGCATCTCAAAAACAATTGGAACCAAATCACGTTTTTTCATGGAGTAACGAAGAAAAAGTTTGCCCTGGAAATCTAGATGATCAAGTTTTTCTGTCTGATAATGTACGGAAAACAATATTATCTATGTCACCTGTGGAGTTATTTGAATGCTTTTTCTCCAGAGAAATAAAAAACTATATCATAGAAGCTAGCCAACAAAATGTCTTACAAATATCTACAGAAGAACTAAGCACTTTCATAGGTATATTTGTGCTGTCATCCTACAATATCCGAAATAATGAAGAAGAGTATTGGGAAACTGACCCCCTTGCAAAATGCTCTCCTGTAGCTTTAGCAATGAGCCGCAATCGATTTCGTGAAATCAAATCAAAAATAAAATTTTCAAAAACTGAGGATGCCAATGATAAAGATAAAGCATGGAAAGTTCGTAAAATATTAAATTTATTCCGGCAAAATATTCAACAATTTGGTTTTTTCTCAACAGCACTTTCAGTTGATGAAATGATGGTTCGATTTTTTGGTCGTACGAGCTTGAAACAGTATCTGCCTTGCAAGCCTGATCGATATGGGATAAAGCTCTGGGGCTTATGTGCAGCCAATGGATATCTATTCAATTTAGACGTTTATTGTGGCAAAAATGATCCAAGCATTGGAATAAATTTATTGGCATGTGCACTTGGCTGCAGAGTTGTTTCACACATGATCAATCCACTTCTCAATGGCCTTTCACGAAAAAAATTATCTGATTATCATCTGTATTTTTATCATTTCTTTACCAGCCCAGATTTACTCATCCACCTGCCGTAAATGTGGTTTACGATCAACAGGAACTGTCCGTAAAGACAGAGTGAAAGAAAAGCATGAATTTGCAAAAAATGATCCGCGAGGATCGTACAAAGTAAGTCATGATCGCAACAGTGGGATGAATTTTATCAGTGCAATAGACTCAAAACAAGTCTCTATTCTTTCCACAGCATCTGGTATCACTCCCATAACCCCAGTGAAAAGATTTTCACGAGCTGCTCAAGAGAGAGTAGAACTAGGATTTCCTCGAGCTTTTTCTTTGTATAATAATTACATGGGAGGGGTAGATTTGCACGATTTCAGATGCAAAAAAGCTTCTCCATCTATTACTTCAAAGAAATAGACTTTTAAAATTTTTTCACGAATAATAGAATCATCAATTAAAAATTCTACCGTAATTAGGAAAATTTGCAACAAGAATAATATAGCTAAATTGAAAACGAAAGATTTCTGTAAAGAAATCAGCAGGAAATATTTGTCACAATCAAAACTAGGTGATTTCGAAACTCACAGATACGAATCACGAACAAGAGCATTATGTAATAATGAACAATGTCGCCAGAGGACTACTAGATTTTGCATTGATTGCAACATGTATTGCTGCTTACATTGTTTCTTAAAATAACATTCTGAAACAGCAGGATTAAAATGATTTCAACGGATTGAAATCTGAAATGAAAAAAATTCTCCATAAAAAAAAAATTAAAAAATATATAAAATCCCTTTAAAAAAAAGAGAGACTATCGATATTCGTCGACCTTCACGTTGGTGATAGTTGGGCAACGTAAACTTTGTTTGCGGCAGACGGACGATAGATATTCGTGAATCATTTTACTCTTACACGATGCTTAGAACTATGAAAATTTTTTATTGAAAAACTATGCGCTTTTCGGAAAATTTGTTAAGAATAAACAGTTCTTGTAATCAGCCGAGGAATATGCCTGATTTTTTCCGGAGCGTTTTGAGCAAAATTTTAAATTTTGCAAAAATTGTTCATATGCAAAATCCAAAATTTTGCTCAAAAGGCTTCGAAAAAAATCAGGCGTATTCCTTGGCTGATTACAAGAACTTTTTATTCTTGATGATTTTTCCAAAAACCGCATCGTTTATTGTAAAAAAATTCATGAATGTTTTTACAAAAATTTTGCCATTAAAACGCCATTTTGAAAATACTAAAACGAAAAATCGATCTTTGAACCATGGATTCTCAAAGTTTAGACATTTATTCCACCGGTTAGTGAGATTCCAGGTTAATTACAGACTCGAAAAGCTTTGGAAAATGGTTCACAAAAAAAATAGGCACGAAAAATCACGTTTTTTTATGTTTAAACTGCATTTTTGGATAATAAGTGAATTTTTTGAGGAATTTCATTGGCACCCTCGGAAAGAGGAGATCTTAAGCAATAAAAATATATGCGTCTCAATTTTTTCTAGTGTCGAATAGTCTTAGTTATTGGCCGTTGAAAAGCAGTGTACCGGTAGTGGCGTTTTGGCCGTTTAAGGGCTAAACCAGGACGAGCTGTCGCTGACTGTCTCAGTTGTGGACACTTGAACGTGAGTTGCGAAATTGCGTTTCCATTACTGAAATAGTCACTTTCGCCGTGTTTTAAAGTAAATGTCGCATTATTATGTTAGTGATATATTAAAATTATTGTTTATAAGTCGCAACCTTGCCGTTTAATTGATTATTTATTCTAAAAAAGTTGTTCAAAGTAGATAATTGAAACCTCTAATTCTAACCTCAAAGTTTTCCAACTTCTTAGGTAAGTAATGTAGTATACCCAGTGGGCACAAAATTTAGCGACGTCTTTACGACATCGTTACGATATATTTACGACAACTTTACGACATCCTATGTCCATGTAGTTTCTCTGTTTTTACGATATCGTAAATAAGTGACATGATATGACGATGAATTTACGACATCGTAAAGACAGCGAAACGACATGGACATATGATGTCGTAATGTTGTCGTGTATATGTCGTAACGATGTCGTGAAGACGTCGCCAAATTTTGTGCCTACTGGGTAGTATCTCATAAATGTAATTTTTCAATAAAAATGAGTAAGTATGCATTAAAATTTAATATTATCGACTTACATTAAATATTAATAAGATTATTATTATCGATACACTTTTTAAGATAAATTAAGTAAATTATCTGTTCTGTTAAAAATTTATATTTTCAAATTACAAATATAACTGCTTTGAGGAAAACTCGTCTTTTTGACTTTAAAATTCAACAGTTTGGTTAAAAATTTATTTTATTTCTTGACTAAGGAATGTTTTTTATTAACATTCGAACTATTTTCTTAAAAACTAGTCTTTTTGGTTCGAAAACGTATCTTTTTAATTATAAATTTAATCTTTCTTGGGCAAAAATGCAACTGTGGTTGAAAATTAATCTGTTTAGATTGAGGCTTCACCAGCTTGATTAGAAATTCTTTTTTTTTTAAATTAATTCGACTGTTTTCAAAATGTAATTAAAATCTTTTTTAGTTGAAATATCAACTAATATATTTTTTTATCAGAATTTAACTTTTTTGGTTAACCTGATACTTTAATTTTATAAAAAATTCTGAAATTTTAAAATGAAAAGAGTTATTTTCCACCAAAAAGGATTAATTCTTATCAAAAAATATAATAGTTTATATTTCAAACAAAAAATGTTTTTATTATAAATTAAGCATGATATGATTTTTTAAGCAAATAAGATTTTTTAATAAAAAAAGAAAAATATTTGAACCAAATTATTGAATTTTCTACCATAATAATACCATTTTCAACCAAATAGTTGCATTTTTCTAAAAAAAAGTAATACAATTTTCAACCAAACAATAAAATTTATAACCAAAAAATAATTTAAATTGTTTTAATACTTTGTTCAATTTATATATTAACTTAAATTCAGATGAATTCTAATTTCAAGTTTACTACCAAACAGTTTAATTTTCAAGTAAATCGATAATATTAATCTATCATATTAAATTTTAATGCAAACTTACTAATTTTATTTAAAAATTTAATTTATGAGTCATTAAATTACTTACCTAAGCAGTTGGCAAAATTTGAGGTAATAATTAGAGGTTTCAATAAACTACTTTAAACACCTTTTGTAGAATAAATAATTAAACGGTAATACAATCCATTCTTGCTTTTTAATGTATTCTCTAGTAAATTATAAGTAAAATTTTCCATTTTATTTTGATTAACTCCATTGGATTTTCCTTGTCCCAGCATTGGCTTCTTTGGTGTCCCACTTAATGGGTATGCCCCAAAATTCGTGTCCCACTAATGGACAATCTGACTAGCTTAAAAAATATCCATTTATATTATTTAACTATAAAATTAATGATTTACTTTTTTTCTAATCGATTAAATAATGTCTTAGCCACTTATTACAACGTGATTTGTGACAAAAATTCCCACTCGCTTTTTTAAAATTGTGCTTATGAGGGTTAGCTTTTCCTAACTCTCCCAGTAATAGTCAGCTTACCTTATTAACTTTATAATTTAAATAAAATTTTCTATCCTGGTATACTTCTCTAGCCTCCTTCACGTCCATGCATTTTTCATGCAAGCTCTATAGTGCTCTCTAGTTTCCGTGGCTGCTTATGTCTCTTTGAATTAGGGTATCATTCACACATTGTAACCATTCTTTACGCGATCTGACTCTGGGCATACTGCCATTTACTTTACCTTAATACACTTGTTTCGTAAGTCGTTCATCTTCCATTCGTGTAACATGCCTTAACCATTCCACATATTGATTTCAAATCGTAGATTTCAAATTCTTTATGTCTTACGGTCCAATCGTAAATCGAAAAAATAAATATGAGTCAAAAAAACATGTTCTTCGAAACTC
>NC_046658.1:52571454-52573724 GCF_010883055.1 Belonocnema kinseyi | reverse complement strand
AGAATAATAGGAAAAGTGTTCTATGTTTTTAAAAAATGGCCTGGCGTTTTTTCTGAATAAAAATAATAAAAGGTTTTTAAAGCACAAACTGGTTATTTATTACATTCATTTTTCAAAAAAGAAAAACAGATAAACTGTAATTTACAGGTCGTAAATAAAGAAAAAAATATGGTGTTGAAAGGCAAGAGTGAGAAAACAATAAGCAATACTGTCCTAAATGATGAGAGAATAGAAAAAGTTAATAAGTAATTATATTTTGGCAGCCTATTTACTAGTGACGCACAATGGGACAAAAAAACGTTCGTGGATGAATTGATATTCAGAAGACAATTATTATCCGATTTTCACCTCTTTTAATTGAGAGCTAATTTAATTTCGCATCAAACTATTATAGCCAATTTCTTAATTTTGTTTTTTTTTATTTAATAACAAAAATGAAAAAAATTTGACTGCCAAAGTATAACGGTTTAAAAAAAATGCTTTAATTTAATCAAAAAACCTATAAAACTGAAGGAAACTATTCAAAAAAGATATCCAATAACAATGCAAATGTTAAAAGATTTATTGAATTTATTACAAACAAATAAGTAAATGAAAATGGTTTCATATGAATTGGCGGCGATTCGTAACTTTATTCATACTGAATATGAACAATTTATGGACAGAAGTAGTTTTTTAATTGAATCAATAACAGTTAAGAAATAATTTATTATTTTAAAATAAATTTCTTAAAGTAAATATCTATATCAGATATTATTGATGGAATAAATAAAGTTTTGTGTATGGAGTTAATCATATATTACTTGGAAATAAAACTTAAGTACCATATTTGGTCACCAAAATTAATAATTGTTTATACTACCTTAATTAGCAAATGCACTATTTGGCTATTTTTGGAGATACAAACTTGATTTTTTCGATGCAATTAACTCTAAAACAACTAAATTCTACATTTTAGGGACATTTTTATGGCAGTAAACAGTATATTCTTGTAAACAACAAATGTTTAAACGAATTGTATGATTTTATGTATTTATAAATAAAATACTGCTTTCTTAACGGAATTAACGGCCAGTTATTTATCAATGATTCTTTTCTATGAAACCATAACATTTGATAATTGTTTAACCGAACGTACTTAAAAAATGCATTATTTGGCTATTTTTTAGCATTTAAACATGTTTCTTTGTATACAAATTTCGTGTGATTTGTTTTGTGTGATTTTTGTGTTAATAACACTTTTTCCTTGCTACAAGTTGACACAAATTTATGATTTATTAAAAAAACTTAATTACTACTTGACTTTCTTTTTTGGTTAACGGAATAGATCGGTTTATTTTGAAAATTACCTACTACGATAAAATGATCGGAGTCAGTACTAATAAAATGATCAGAGTTAGTACTATTAGGTAGTTTCTAGAAGCATTGCTCTAGCTTCTGGAAGCAATGGTTAGTAAAAATAGCGAATTTTTATCAAACTATTAAAAAAAGTTAAAAAAACGTGTGATTAACAGTTGATCACGAAAAAATTTAAATGCTAAAAAATAGCCAAATAATGCATTTGTTAATTAAGTTTGGTTAAAAACATATTAAATGTGATCAATTCATAGAAAAAAATCTTCGCTGAATAACTGGCTATTAATTCCGTAAAAACGGTATTTTATTTATAAATACACAAAATGATAAATATTTGTTTAAATGATTGTTTTCTACAAAAAAGTTTTTTACTGTCATCCAAATGTTCTTAGAACTTTAGAAATTAGTTATTTACAGTCAATTGCATCGAAAAATTCAAGTTTGTACCCCATAAGATAGCCAAATAGTCTATTTGTTAATTAAGGTAGTTTACACAATTATTAATTTTTATTTGGTGAAAAAATATAATACTTTTTATCCATAAATTGATCAAATTTAGTGCGAATCAAGTGACGAATCGCCGCCTATACCCACGCAACCATTTTCCATCACTAATTTGTTTATAAAAAATTCAATTAATTTTTTAACATTTTCATTGCTATTGTACATTATTTTTTTGGATAGTTGCTTTCAGTTTTCCATGTATTTATGATGGAATCAAAGCACTTTTCAAAAACCGGTAGCCTGCAAAAGTCAAAATTGTGTTTTTTTTTCATTTTTTTATTAAATAAACAATATGTGTTTCAGTACAAATGCGTACCTTTTTCAAAGGTTCTTAAACCTGAATAATTATAATAAAAATTAGTAATTTTAGTGCGAACAAATATGATAGATAATTACGTAGATTTGAATAC
>NC_046658.1:52566633-52571354 GCF_010883055.1 Belonocnema kinseyi | reverse complement strand
GTTTATCTCTTATATGTTTAAAGGTTCCTTATAGCTTATTTACGTTAATTATGAAATATAATTTTTATCTACCATATCTTTAAAGGTTCCTGTCATCATACTAGAGTATAAACAATTGTTTTTTAATGTTTTTGTCAAGGTCTTTATATATTCAATATCAAAAGGAAGCTTTGGAGATTCCCCCTCTTGTCTTGTGAACAAGTGAAGAAACAGCATTCCGGTGATACCCCCATAGATTGCAAACTGTCTTAACTGCTCCAGTAACATTTCAAAGGGGAAAAGCTTTTCGACATCTGACCCAAGTTCTTTTAAACACTGAGCTAAAGAATTATGGTACTGATGTAACAATTCGTCGTAATGCTTTATTCTCATCTCTGGTGTGCAACAATTAAATAACATGTAGGAAATATCCAGAGCAGGCGAGGCGTATCGGTGAGCTTGAAAATCCAGAAAAAAAAGATCCTCGGGTTGTCCATCCTTTTCAAAATTGAAGAAAATTTCATTGTAAACATGATGCATTTTTATACTGTACACAGTCTGACTAATAACTTCGAAGAGAATTGCATACGAGTATATAGGAAATTATATAAATGTACTCACATCATTGTATTTGAATAAGATATTATTGGTCCAATAATCCCCATGATTCAAAACTGTGTAAGGTTCAGCATTTCTTCCATCAATTACAAAATCAATTAACTTAGGTATGCTCTTTTTAAATTCACGAAGTCGGTCTATATATTTCGGGCCTTCACTTTCGATTGCCTGTAAAGTTTATTTGTAAATATGTATAAATATTTTATCATTAAGTGGGCATTTGGTGTAATGGTTAAGACCACCGCTATAGTTAACCTTTATTGCAACATTACAGAGAATGTCGTAAGTTTCTGAAAACTTGTCAAGATTTTTATAAAATGGTTCCTTTATGAGCTTTATATTTTCAAAAAGTGTAGGTTTCTGATCTCGCAGGGCGAAACTGTATGCATGAAATCTGCCCAAATGTCGAATGGCCAGTGATGCATGAGAATAATCCATTATTACTGATTTCTTCATGGATGCCCCATAAGATCTCAAATCCTCCAAGATTAAAACCTAAAATCATTTATTATAGAATTGTATTTAAATACACTGATTCGCTTTTACATACCGATCGCGAAAGAACTCTTTTTTGTCAAGTGGTGTATTTTTGGCTTTAGTGAAGGGAATAAGGGTGGGAGGCAGAAAAGGCAGAGAGGGCCGAGATCGAGTGTAAAGGAAGAAAGATTAGTGAAGGCAAAGGTGTAAAGGGTGAAAGTGAGTGGTTTGAAGTGGAAATTTGGAGCGTGTGAAGTTTTTAAGGTTAGGAGTAGGAAAACAGTGGCTCGTTAAGGGGGTTAAGAAGTAGGTGATAAAGGTGGGAAACGTCACGGAACTTTTGGTAAGGTAGGATGCCGACGGAGCGAAGTCCACAAACTGACGCCAGAGGGCGACAATTACTGGACGATCGCACAGAGCAGAAAACCGTAATGACAACAACAGCTGACGTTGCTGAAAGCGTGCGCAGTGGAGGAAAGGGTGACGTTGATCGCAGTGACAGCAAGGATAACAAAAAGTTAGAATTAAACGGAAAACGCCAAAAAGATATGGGGGGATGGGGGATGTTTGCAAAATTGGAAGCTCTCATAAAAGGGTTTATAGAGGAAGCCAGAGAGAGATTAGATGACATGAATATGGATATAAATAGGGAGGGAAACGATGTAAGGGGGGAAGTGAAAAAGGTAGGAGAAAAATGGGAAGAATGGGATAAACCCTGGAAGGAGGAGAAAGGGAAGATTTGAGGTAAGCGAGAGAGCATTGAGAATAGAGACAGATTGACGAACAGAGATCAAGAGAGATCAAACAGTTGGAAGAACGGGTAAGCAATCTCGAAATTAGAAATGAGCATATGGGGGAAAAACAGAGAATGAGGAAATAGTGAAAGGGAATGAAAAGAACGTGCTAAGCGAAAATGAAAGATTGAAGAAAAGAGTGAGTGAGATTGAAAGAAGATTAGAAGGAGAAGAAAGGACAAAGAGGAAAAATAACTTAGTAGTTGAGGGACTAAAAGTGGAGAGTGAAATAGGAGAAGTGAAAATAAAAAATCTTTTGAGAAACATTAGAGTGCAGGTAAAGATAGAAGGAGCCAAGCGAATAGGAGGGATGAAGAAGGAAAAGAAGGAATGTTTCTAGTAAAAGTGGGGAGTAAGGAGGAGAAAAAGAAAATTATGGGGAAAAAATTATTGAGAGGAAGAAGGGAAAGAATTGAAGAAGACCTAGCATGGAGAGAGAGAGGGGAAAGGAGATGGCAAATAGAGCAGAGGGGTTGGGTAGAGAGAAAAAAGTGTCATATCGCGTAAATAGGGAGAGACAGGTTATGGATAAATGAGAGGGGAGAAACGTGAAAATAGCTTTCTGAGATGTGTCAGGTTTGAAGAACAAGAAGGAAGGATTTTGGGGGGAGATAGAAAAGTGGGATGTGATTATGATGAGTGAAACTTAGACAGATGAGAAGGACTGGAAGGGGATAAAAAAGATGTTACCGAAAGGTTATGTGTGGACGATGGAAGAAGCAAGTAAGGAACACTTTAAAGGGAGAGGGATGGGCGGAATGGTCTCAGGTGTGAGAAAAGAATTGACACTAAAAGACAGAAAAGAGGGGGACAGGAAGGAGAAGGATGGTACATTGGTAAGAAGGATTAGAGTTGGAAAAGTCAAAATAGCGGTGGTTTGTGTATATGGAAGAAGAGGGGAAGAGGAAGGTCGGAGAGTAATTAAGAGTTCGATGGAGGAAAAGAAAGAAGAGTTAGCTTAGACAGGAGGGACTTGGGTTGGAGAAAAGGAAGCATATGTAAGGAGTTCCAGAAATAGAGAGTTAAACAGGGAGGGAAGGAGGGTACTGGACATGATAGGAGAAACAGGATGGTCTATTTGTAATAGCAATATGAAACGAGATGAGGAAAGAGGGATTACATTTGTACGGAAGAGAGAGACAGTGATAGACTACATCCTGGCGGAAGAAAGAAGGCGAAATTTGATAATTTGTATGAAAGTGGATAATCAGATGGGGTCCGAGCACTTCCCGGTAATAGTTACACAGAAAATGGGAGCCTGGGAAGTAGATAAACTGAAAGAGTTTTAAGAAAAGATGCAAAAGAAGATTAGGTTTTTAGAAGAAGAGGGAGTAGACTCGTTAATGGAAAGATAAAAAGGGTCAATTAAGAAGGTAAGGGACGAAATAGGTCCAAAACAGAAAGAGTAGGGTAGAAGAAAGGCTGATGGGGCGAGGAATGTGAGGAGAGTAAAGAGAGAATGAAAGAGTATGTCCGAAAATGGAGAATGGGGTAAATAGAGAAAGGGGGAGTACAATAGAAGAAAACGGACACATGAGAGGATGCAAAAAGGAAAAAAGCAGAGGGGAAAGGAAAAGTACAAGGAAGAAGTACAAAAAGCGATCAAAGAAGGTAGGGTTCGGGATGTGATATATAAGGAAGGAGGAATAAAGAAGGGTGTAAAGGAAGAAATATAGTTGGGTGAGTGGACAGACTATTTCAAGGGTTTATTAGGGGAAGAACAAAATAGGATCATAGGGTAAAATAGAAAGTTAGTACAAGGAGAAAGGAAGATGGGGAACAGAGTGACCAGAAAAGAAGTAGATGCGACAATAAATAGATTAAAAAGGAACAAAGCTACAAGAGAAGATGGTTTGGAGAACCAAGCGTTGAAGTATGGAGGAGAAGGGATCAGGGAAGGCCTGTGGGAGATCTGAAACAAGGTATGAAATGGAGAAGGGTGGCCAGAAGAGTGGTTGACAGGGCTGGTGGTACCACTTGTCAAGAAAGGAGAGGGAAAGAAGGTACAGGAATACAGAGGGATCACTCTCGTGCCAGTTGGCTACAAAATATATGCAGAAATTTGAAGAATAAGGTTAGAGAGTCAGATAGAGGAAAGAGAAATTATTCCACAAAATTAGACGGATTTTAGAAAAGGGATGGAAAACATAGACAACATTTACGTACTAAACTACTTGGATAATAGAAGTTTAGGAAGAAAGAGGGAAATTTATCGTGTTATTCGTGGTCTTTGAAGCAGCTTTTGATTCAGTAAACAGAAAAGTGTTATGGCAGGTAATGAAACAGAGGGGAATAGAAGGAAAGCTGGGGAGAGGATAAAGCAAATATTTACTGAAACAAGGATTAGGGTGAAGATAGGAAAGGAAAAAGGATTGGTATTCTGAATAAAAGGAAGTCTAAGGCAAGGGTGCCATTGAGTCCGCTACTGTTTGATATGCTGTTGGCAAACCTAGAGGAGAAGCTAAAGAAGAAAGAAAAATGGGGGACGATATTGGGTAATGGCAAAATATATTCTCTAGCTTATGCGGACGACGCAGTTTTGTTAGCAGACGACGAGAAGGGGATGAACCTAATGATGAGAATTTTCGAAGATTATGTGAGAGCAAAGGATCTGACGGTGAACGTAGAGAAGACCAAGGTGATGTGTTTCAGACATAGAAACACCGTAATAGATTACGTTTGCTGGATCGTCGTATTGATTCCTATACAGACTGTAACCACCTATCTCACGGTTGTGAGACGTGGTTGTGGCTGAAATTTTACCGCGATTTCGCTGGAAGCGGGTGCAATTTTTCAGAGTAGCACCGGCCCCCGGCGAAATCCTGCGGTTGTCCTTATGACAAATTTTTCATT
>NC_046658.1:52552621-52566533 GCF_010883055.1 Belonocnema kinseyi | reverse complement strand
TCGCCATTCTGACGGGTACTTTTTCGGCAAACTATTTTAACCTGAAATAATATTTCAAGGAATTTCAGAAGATTATAATGATTTCAGAGCATTTTAACAAATTTCAAAGGTTATATTATTTAACCTATTTTGAAGAACTATAAAGTATTTCAAAGAATTGAGTAAATTATATGTAATTTATCAAGATTTTCCAAGCTTTTTACGGATTTTATAATATCTCAAGAAATTTCAAAAGACTTCAAGTGATTATCAAAGTGTTTGAGTATTTAAAAAGATTCCAAAGAATTTCGAGATGCCTTATGGATTTCATATGATTTAAAAAGATGTTAAGGGTTTAAAGGAACTACCTAGTTCAAACTATGATAGACTAAATTTTTTCAAGGGATTCTACAAGATTCTAAAGGATTTTAAGAGATGCTGAAGGAAAGATTACAGGATATCAAAGAATTTCTAAGGATTTCATGTAATATCGAAGTATTTTCACGAATTTTCTACAGGTAATAGGTGACTCTGACAAGACTGTCAAAATTTGAAGGGATATGAAGAGATTCCATAATATTTCAAAAGATTTCAGGATATTTTAAAATGTGTGCAAAGATTTCAAAATATTTTTGGAGATTTTAATGGATTTCAGACAGGGATCCGAACGAAATGATACAAAATAATACGTTCCTTTTTGTTACGTTACGTTAATGTGTACATAAACTTTCATTATTTTCATTACTGATATTGCCATTAATAAGCAAAACCATTTTGACTTGTGTTTTACTACTTAAATAAAAAAATAAAACTAATGAATAATAAAACATAATTGTATTGATTAAATACACGAGAAAATTATATAGTTAGTGACACTTTTCCAAGGCATTTTAAGGCAAACCCTTTTAAGGATTCAAAAACAAAATTACGAGTACTGAGACAACCCAGGTCCTCCAACGGATTATCTAGTTCTCTCAAACATAGTCCTCGAGGAATTTTGCCACTCTGTGTTTCTACGAAGACTGAAACACGCTTTAGGGAAAGCGAAGATGGTCCGGATGTTTCAGGAAGCTTACCAGGTCGAATTATATCCGAAGCTATATAATTCTTCGAAGGCACTTTCCTATTATCACACCTGAAGGCTCTGTAAAACGTAATTATGAGAACTACGATATTCAAAATGCTTTAGAGAATTCACAAGGTCAGTCGAGCATATTCTCCGCCAAATTTTGAGACTCGATGTCCCTGCATAGACTGAATTAAGTGTTTCTGAAAAGGTAAAGAGGAAATAAAGTCGGGACCAAAAGTCCTAACACTTGGCTTTGAAGCTTTATTAGTCGGCGAGCAAAAATCGCAGTATATTGAGTCAAAGACAGAAAGATTCTTTAACTTCTTAGATGTAAAACAATGTCGACTTGATTTCCGACAAAAATTTTTTGTCTTTCATGCAACAGAAAATGTGTAAAAAAACAGGAGAAATAATTCTCAACTTTCCCTACAATGACTTTAAAGTCCTCCATACGTGCAAAAATTGGTACAAGAAATTTAAAAAATCTGCCCGCTTCGTGGGCACATTCTCATCGCGCGCTATGCGCGCGGCTCGCGTCACTCGCAAGTTTGAGCGCTTAGGGCACAAGACGGTTGAATGTTTGAAAAAAACTTTATCAATAAGATCTATTTTAGATGGCAGTATTTATATGCGTCTTCATATTCCGAATTGTCTACTTAATTAAGTATAGTCAAAGATTAAGTTTCTCAAAGCTCTGTAGGCTTTGAGGTACCCATTCTCATTGTGACACTCGCGCTGCGCGCTCGATTTCCGACAGACATTTGTAAACAGGTTTTGTTGGATTTTTTTCTCGTAATTTTCGTCGTTCTTCTACACATTTTTTTCAACGTTATTTTTCACGAATAAAACAAAAAGTACGCGGCCTATCAAGAGATGATTCTTAACGAAACTGTAGATCTTTTTTGAGTTGACCATTTTTGTTCATTCATATTTGTTTCATATTCTACATAGTTTGTCCACAAAATGGAATTTTTTATTTTCCATTATTTTTTGTGCAATCAAAATTTGAATTTTCGGTTTTTGAAGAAAATCCAAAAATTTGTTGTGATAATCTTTTAGAGATTTTAAAAATAAATGTTTTTCTTCTCTTAAATTTTTTAATATCGTGCGTTTTTCGGCTTCAAATTTTTATTTTCGTTTGATTAAAACATTTTTGAAAACTCTGTAACTCTTAAAATTTTCTTTTTATCGAAAAATGTCATGAGGATAAATTGTTTGTTCTTTTTAATAATATAAATATCCGTACATAGAATTTTCAAATTTTGAAAAAAGTGGGCTCAACAAATTTTCAAAATGCGCTCACTTTTTGAATTTTGATCAAAAATAGCTGGTTCAGTGTACCAAAGATGAATTTCATTCGTTCATTTTTTCGATAGTTATCGTGTTCACGGACGGACGGCCGGACGACCGGACAAACAGACAGACGGACGCCATCGTGAAAACCTGATTTTCGGATTCAGGGGGTCTCGAAACGTGGAGATACGCTCAAAAAGTGTGATGTCAAATTTCCGACAATTCTAATACTTTCTCAATCATAAATGATGAGAATGTAAAAAGAATCATGAATATTCTGTACCATGTACTTAACAAATGGCAATTTGTTTTACTTTAGTATAATGATTATTTTAATTAATAAAGCCAACAATTTAAAAAATAATTATCTCGGCTCTGGAGAGAGATTTTAAGTTGAACTTCAGCTCAAAGAAAACTTCTTGTTTTAGTGGTTTCATCTCAAAAGTTGACCGGTCAACAAAGTCTGAAATAAAAGCGTCGATATAATTACGATCTTTATGAGTTTGAATACTAGAAAACTTGTTTTTAAAAGCGTCCTTTCTCAGCATTGTCCAATTTAAGCGTAAAAAGATCTCTTACAAAAAAATTAGTCAAGCTCCCGTAAGCCGTTAGCGTGGATTTAATATTCTTTGCACTCCACATTAGATATTATGATTTTTCAAAGCCTTTAAAATACAAATTGTTTAAACATCTAATCAAGCAAATGATTCAACTTGAATAAAATGTAAATGTTCGACTTTTGATTTTTTGTGATTTTTGTGATTGTGACTAATTTTTTAACAATTTTTTCTTCCAAAAATCGTGAAAAGATAATAGTTTATTTTTTCATAAATTGTTCATTTTTTATTTATTCAATAAATTTATAACGTTTTTCCTGAAGGTTAAAAAATTTTAGTAATTTTCGGGGGAATAAATTGTTCAAACAAATGTGCGCCCTGACGGAACGCATTTTTCCATTTTTTGAGCCTTTTTAAGTTCAATGATCGTACAATTCAATCTACGTACAATTTCATCATCTTTCCGAATCTGCCATTGGTTTTAGAGAAAAACGTAATCTGAATGGGTTATGTTCGTTTTTCTAGCGAAAATTCGTGTTACAAAGAAATTTTTTTTCTAAATCGATGCTTTCGGATCGAAATCAAAGACGAATGTGTTCGAAAAGTAAATATATCGCGTCCTCGAATCTTTTCCTTTGGATACCAAGTGATTTCACGTAGAAAATCAAATTGTAACTATTCAAAATGGCGTCTCAAATTAAAAATTTTAGACGACATAGTATTTTGCACATAAAAATCAATTTCTCACAAATTCGCGTGAAAATTTGTAGAAGGGAGTTTTGGAGGTCGCTGATTGCGAATCCGAGATCAAATTTAACATATTCAAAATGAAAGATCCAAAATAGTGGCTAAAAAGTTTAATTACGCGTATTGGTATGATAATGTATACTAAGGTGTATTTTGGGTTGCTGAAGACAAATCTAACGTCGGATTTGAAAAAATTCAAAATGGCTGATCCAAAATAGCAGTTGAAAAAAATTGAATTTCATGTATGTGAATGATAATGTGTACTTTGGGATCTCTTGACTCGCTGATTACGAATCCGATGTCAGATTCGACAAATATTTAATATTGAATCCAAAAAGTTGTATAAAAAGTAGAATAATAAAACAAAAAACTTTTGTTGTCGGTTGACAGATTTTTTTGCTCATAAAAAATATTGTGGAATAATGATCAACGGATCATATCAATAAGCGTAATTAAATTTTTTGGCCGCCATTTTGGATCCGCAATTTTGAATTTGTCAGATTTGATCTCGGATTCGTAATCAGCGACCTCCAAAACCCCTTAGTATACATTATCAGACCAATATGTGTGATTAAATTTTTGGCCGCCATTTTGAATTTGTCAAATTTGATTTCGGATTCGTAATCAGCGACCTTCAAAACCCCCTTCTACACATGTTCACGTGAATTTGTGAGAAATCGATTTTTATGTGCAATAAATAAAAATGGTTTATAAAAATGAATAATGACAAATTTGTAGATCTTTCCAGGGTGCGCAATTTTAGCTTATTCATTTTTTTTATCTTGCATAGTTTGACCAAAAATGGAATTTTTGGATTTTCATTATTTTTTTTATGAGCAAAATTGTAATTTTCAACTTTTCGACCAAATTATAAAAGTTTTTATGATAATCTTGTAGGTCTTTCAAAAATCAACGTTTTTCTTCTCTAGACTTTTTTTCATATCGTGCGTTGTTTGGCTTCAAATTTTCATTTCAGTTCGTTTTTTAGGATTTTAAAAATGCTGTTAACTCTTATAATTTTCTTTTTATAGAAAAAACTCATTAAGATAAATTGTTTGAGATTCTGAGTACTATTAATAGTCATATGTAGAATTTTCAAATCTTGAAAAATGTAGTTTCAACCATTTTTTAAATGCGCTCACTTTTTGATTTTTTTTTTTCAAAATAGCTGGTTTTCGAACTCGTTTTTTTTAAGCATTAAAAAAGTGTGCCAATGCAGAATCCAATCTGATCAATTTTACATAAGTGAAATTTTACATAAAACCAATACTTTCTCATTAGGATGAGAATGTAAAAAACAGGAGGTATGTTATACTATTTTGCAAAACTTGTGGATAAATGCGTATTTTCAGTACAAGAATAATTTTTTATATTCAAAACTACTTTTACAGTGAGCAATTAAAAACAAATGATTTTTTCCAAATACCAAATTTTAAAAAATCGTGTCTCGAGGTTTTTGAGTATCACAATGCAATGAAAAAATAGATGTCGATTATTTTCGAAAACAAAACGCGAAAAAAAATTATTTGTAGACAAAAAATGTTGATTGTACATCTCCCATGTAATAGCCCATATATATAATGACACCCCCCCCCCCCCTTCGTTAATCGAAGTTTGGTTGGACTGTTGTCGAACTAGACTCTTGACCCTAGAAGCTTGGAGACTCTTTTTGTAAATTATTAGGAGATAATGCAATAGGGCACCACAATTGCAATGAAGAACACGACGCGGTAGAAAATCTAATTGGCAAAGTCTGAGTCACTGAGGTTAGGGATATAATTTAGAAGTTATAAAACAGTCAGGCTGCTGGGTAAACCGCATGTATAACTTTTAAATCTTAAAAATAAAATTGGAAATAAGCAAATTCAGTTTTTGAAAAAACAGCAGAAGTTGCAATAAAATGTTTAATAACGTAAGTTTTTTTTTAAAAGTATGTGCTTTTTTAAACGAGACAATTAAACTACGTGTATTTTAATGCCAATGCATATTATAAATTGTAATAATAGACATTTATGGTACTTATATACAATTTAAGGGACAAACTCGAGTGCGAAGCACGATATACGTGATGAGAATGTGTTCGTTAAAGCCGAAGTTGCTTTAACAAAAGAGAATTCACAATCACCACATTTATGCTGTCACCACATGTATGCTGCACTGTTTCTTCTTTCTCTTTCCAATCTCTCTTTCTAATTGCACCTGCTACTGATTGCTCAATGGTTGGCATACAAGTTCGCTATAGCACTGTAGCTTATAGAAGACTGTACTGTCGTGGGAACAATAGGCCGCCCAACGAGCAGGTCAAGAGGCAAACTGGATACGAACTATAGAGTCCCTTTAAGCCGTTTATTAATCATTTTATCACTCAAACTATGGAAAAACTGAATTTTTGTACATAACAATTTATTACGCTTTTATAACAGATCAGAAAAACTATATATTGTCATTAATGGATTTTTATGGACTCACAGAATACAAATAATTTGTATATTATTCCATTTATTTTTTATAACAAATGTTATGAACAAATTAACAAATACTCCTATTATCAGTGGAAAAAAATTTTTTTTCCTAAAAGTGCTTTGAATTAATGTAGGAATGACATTTAATTACAAAACTAATTTGCAAGTCTATAATAGAAGTTTTGTGGTTCGATTCCCAATGGAGTGAAGATGGAGTAGGATCTTTTTTTCAAGAAATAATTTTAATTTGATAATAACTATTGTTATAAACGATTCTTGTTGCAAAATATTAGAATTTGAGATTTTCTCAAATTATAATTTCCTTCAATCACCAGAACGACTTCAGATATTCCTTAAAAATAAATATTTCATAATATTTTATAAAATATAGAAATTTATATTTTTATAAACAAACTAGATAAGCAAATTAAAAAATATGGCCCTTTCGAATAGAAAGTTTTTTTTTGCACTGAAAATATTTTAAACTTTTCGACGACTGACTGCTAGTCACAAAAATACTAAAAAAGTTAACAATAACTACTGTTATTAACAATTCATCTGACAAAATATTTAAACTTAAGGTCTTATCAAATTCAAATAGTTTTTGATGGCCAGAATAGGTACAGATATTCCTGAAAATAATATATCTTCAAAAATTTTTGGTAAACTTTTTCTAATTAAAACTGCGAATATTTGGAATTTGTTTATCTAGATTGTTTATAAACATTTAAGTTGTTATACCAGTCATCTGGTCGGAAAATTGGTGTGAATGTAATCGTTTATGAATCATTCATTTTTTTCCCCTTAAGTACTTTATTTGGTGGTGCATAATATGGGGGTCAGGTTTTTTGAACAGGATTTCGTTCCGAAACATTAAAATTTTTTTGGGAAAAGGCGCAAAATATCGCATTCCTTTGGATTGGTGCTTTCCTGTGCATTTAAGAGGCCAAAAATCACATGTTTTTTTGGTTTTCTGTAGCTCTAATCCTGATAGCCAGATTTAAAAATGGTCAACAGATAAATTAGAGTAGACGTAAATACCAGTACATTAAAAAAAAATATTGTCCTAACGTTGACAGATTGCGAGTTAACACCTGCAAAAGGTGACCCATTTTGTCCTGAAATTATAGCTCGTTTCAGAGTTTTGACATAAAATGTTCCTAGAGAATCAATACTAGATTATTAGTGATGGGACGTTTACTTTTTATTTTTACACAAAATATTAAATGCACAGAATAGCACCAATCCAATGGAATGTGATATTTCGCACCTTTTCCAAAAATAATTTCCGTGCTCCGGGACGAAATCCAGTTCACAGAATCTGACCCCATAATATGCATCCCCAAATGAATTACATACTTAAGAGAAAAAAAATGACAGCCCTAGAAATTACCATGCAAAAGTACCAGATGACTGGACTATATGCTAAACGGCAAAAATTTGGAAGTTGTTCATAAAAATTCGAATTGCTATATTTGAGCACTTATTAATAAATATTTATTATTGTTCTGGTGATTGAAGGAAATTATAATTTGACAAAGTTAAAATTTTAATATTTTGCAAAAGAATTGCTTATAACAATGGTTATTATAGACTTTTCTATTAGTTTTGTAATGAAATGTCATTCCTACATTAATATAAATCACTTTTAGCAAACAGAATTTTTTTTGCTGATAATAAAACTATTTGCTAATTTTTTCATAAAAATGGTTTATAACAAATAAATGAAATAATGAACAAATTATTTGTATTTTATGAGTCCCTAAGCATTTAATTAAGACAATATAAAGTTTACCTAATCAGTTATTGAAGCGTGAAAAATTGGTTATGTACAAAATTTCCGTTTTTCCTTAGTTTGTGTGAAAAAATTATTAATGAACAATGAACAAGACAAAAGTTCAAAGCGTCAAGCTCTTCAGAATGTAGTAAACTTCAATTTAAAAAGAAATTAAGAAGCGAACCAAAATTGAAGGCTCTGAACATTTTTTAAGGAAAAAAGTGCATTTCCTCCTTCTGTGCGCCGCGGCCGCCGAAGAAAAATCCGAGTCAAGAACAAAGTTACAAAAAGTAGCGTCCAATTTTCATATATGTGTTGGAATTCGTTTCTATTGATTCATACAAAAAAAAATAACTATGTGGCCACTGGTGATGAAAATTACTTCTGCACTTTTTTTACAACAATAGCTCGCTGCATATATGTGAAAAAATTCTATCATATGTTTATAACAATTTTAAGGAAAAATATCAATTATTTTGAGTTTTCAATTTTACAGAGTTGATTGTAATAATTATCAAGAAGAGATTCTATATTCGAATATGTAAATCGGTTTACTTCTACAAAAATCAAACAAGCTTAACAACAAACAATTTACTTCGACTTGGAGAGTGTAGACTGCAAGAATGTTGCGTATGTGAAGCGCACGTTTAAAGTAAGCCCAAGAGCATTTTAGAAATACCTGGGCCCTCTGTATCGCATTTCCGAGTTCTATAACCATCAGTGAGACAATCTCAACTTACAAAACTAATTTAAAAACCAAATTTTGTTACGACTGTGCGGCGCCGGGGTCCACCATGCCTCGACTGCACCACTGGCACTCTATTTAAATACAGGTGTTAATATTAATTACTTAGAAACATTAATTTCGTTTTCCAATTTGGTTTTGTGCTTTTAGTAACGATACGAAATAGAAGTAGAACTGATTTTGGCCCATAGCTAGAAATCAGTCACTGCTAAAATTAGTAAAAAAAATTTACCGATTTATATTTAGAGTAAAGGATTTCGAATATTATAAAGTATTTTAAGTGTTTTCGAGAAATAAAAATTTTTTTAATAAAGTTTAATATATTTTCGATAATTTGAGAGATTTCACGATACTTAAATGATTTTAATGTAGCATTAGTAGTTTTAAGGGAATTCCACGCATTTTTTATAATTTTTGTGAGATCTTCTAGATTTCAAGCGATTTCGAAAATTTTCAGATCTTTAAAGGGTTTTAAGGGATTTGCACGGAGCACAATCATTTGAGAGGGATTCCAAAAAATCGCATACAATAGCCATAGAATTCAAAGGATTTAAAACAATTTTTACGTGATTTAGAAAATTTAAAAGGATTTATAAATTTATAAAATCATTGCAGAGTTCCAGGAATTCCGCGAGATTTCAATAAAGGTGTACAAGAAAATTAAAAAATGGTCTAACTCCTCAAATTTATATTTATAGGTAATATGAAATATGACGTTATAAAAAAGAAATAAAACAAATAGTGATATCCTGTGTACAATAGTATAGGGTTTATGTACCAGTGAGTCAGTGACCTGACAAACAGCGTTACTCTCGTATTTAAGTTGTTATAGACACTTGATTTTTGTATTTTCTCTAACAAATGTTCGCATTTTTGAACTCTGTTCATACTGTGGCGTTAATCAAAATTCAAACTATCATTGTTTATACCAATAATAACGTTATGATTTCTAAATTATTGTTTCTCATTAAATCCACCCCAAAAGAAATTTCGAGAATCCTTATTCAAAGAATAGAATGAGGCCTTGATCGTCAGGATTAAATAAGAATTGTAACTTTTTCCTAAATAGAAAGAAAAAGCTGAACCTGTAAAGAACTATTGGTAAATAAGAAATTTTAACATGAATTATTTTTTTTCTGAGGTGTACTTACGAGCGTCCATCAAGACTTACAGAAACTAATAATAGATCTATCTCTATCGATTTTATAAATAACGTCAAAGAGGCAGCTTTCGATATTGATTTTACGTAGTCTACATCCTTAAAATTCAACAATTTATTATCCTCAAGTAAATTAATTGCCACAGTCTCGCAGCAAATCCCCGAGATTTTGATAAATAATTTCTCGGTGATTTTCTGTGCTGGTATTTAAAAATTTTATTTAAGATTAACCGTTCAAAAGAATCCGGTCAGTATCACGGAAATTTTCGTTATCCAAATGAATTAGAAATGGGTTACTTATTGGGAATATTCCATAACACCAGATAGTACGAAAAATATGCTTTTTTGTGTCAGTAAATGTCTGCATGTACTAACTACCCAATTCTAGAAAGCCTCTTCTGTATAGTGGACAAAACAAAAGTTAACGGCACGTGGATTCAGCCTCAAAATATATTTAAATTATTTAAATATATTACATTATAAATAAATTACCAATAATCTGCTAAAAAACTAATTACCTCATTCCCAGACACTGTAGATCCGCCATAATATCTTGGTATATCACGTATACTTAGATTATACTCCTTGAGCAAGCTAGCAAAAACTGGTAACTTTTCTTCATAAAAGCTAATTTCACGAATATAAAGATGCTTTACTCCAAGCGATTCTTCTAAATCTTTATCTCTCGGAGCGCACTTGAATATCAAGTTGAATTTTTTAAGGTCACCATTCTTTTGTCCCTCAATTTTAACACTGTAAGGTTTTCCTAAGTAATTATCTCCATCCTTAGTAATCACACAGTAGTCAAATTTTGCATTCGACAGATCGTGTTCCTTCGCGAAGCGATGTACGTGCACTTTCAAAAAATCCGAATTTTCTGGGACCGCGATGGACATTTTCTAGAATAAAACAGAAATTTCTATTTCTATTATTAAAACGAGGAAATTATTTCCAGTCAAGCGACTTTAATTCAGTTTATAAAACTTTAGAAATATTCAAAATAGGAAAATGTTACGAATTGTAGTATGTAGAAGGTAATACTGAATTACCGGTCGCTTTGCTGCTTTTATGCCTTCGATTTTGTAGAGAAAATCTATTCAACATTCTTAATCAAATTTGTCATAACCTGAAAATGTTGATCTTGGTAATAAATTATTCGGTGGAGTTTAATCCCTACATTCATTCTTTATCATTCCTACTGTTTTCATAACCCATTTTCAATTTACCGTGCCTATGCTGAAATGGTTTATTATCAGTTTTTCTTTCTGTCAAGGTAATCCCATAACAAATAAAAAACAGTAACAAGGTACTTTCTTAATAGCATGAAAGCCTTTTCCCAGGGAATTTTCGATGGACTCAGATCGTAGACAGACAGGAACGATTTCTTTTGGATTTGTAGGCATGACGCAACTTGATGATGTAAATATTTAAACTTAGGCATTTTTCTATAAAATAATTTATGTAGAAAAGAGACACTGCAAATTATATTAATATATAATAACCTCTCATGCTTATAATATTGTATCTAAATAGCAGACAATAGGTCCAAAAGTCACTATGATTAGAGACTGTACAGGGTTCGGCATTTTTCCATCAATTATATAAGCCATTGATTTGTGTATGTGCTCAAATTCACGAATCCGTTTTACGTATTACAGGCCTTCACTTTCTATTGTATGGAAATTTAATTTCTTATATGTACCGATTTACCATCAACTGCACATTAACTTTAATTTGTTAGAATCACCGCTACAGGTAACCTTTATTGCAACATCACAATTAGATTTTCAAAAAGAGCAAGTTTAATCTCGTAGAATTGCTGAAAATCTTTGCAATTCTTTGAGTTCCATTGGTTATCTTGCATAATTTATTGCAATCCCTTTAAAACGATTGGAAATTGCATGAAATCAAAATCTCATAAAAATTTCGTATAATACGTTAAAATTTTTTTAAATCTCTAAACATCAGTCAAAATTTTTAAAATTGCTTAAACTACAGTGAACTCCTGAAATAGTGCTCCCAGAGTTAGTTCTTCCGAGAATTGAAGCCGCGCCGCTGGGATTTTTGAGAGGAGCTGCGGGGGGGTGTTGGGTATGCACTCAGGCGTCCCAAAACATAGAAAGAAACAGGACAGAGACAAAACAGAAGATAGACAAAATAGTTCGGAGTGCCCTGATATAACTCCACCATCAGCCTCAAATCGACACAAACTCAGGGTTTCTCTGTATTTCGAAATATTACAAGACCCAATGAATTCACTGACATTCCTTCAAATATTTTCAAATCCCTTAAACTGTTTCAAAAGCCATTAAAATTACTCAAAATTCCTAAAAATCCTTGAAAACATTAAGACATCGTTTAAATCCAATTCTTATGAAATCCTCTAAAATCCGTGGATACACGCAAAAAAATTATTTTGCATAGCCCCTCTATTGAAACTTCGAGTTTCAATACCTGTAGATACGGTGTTTGCATCCCTAGGGTTGAAACATTTTGTCTTCGAGTTTCGATACGTGTAGAACGGGCTGAAAGACGGTGTTTGTATTTCTAGGGTTGAAACATTTTGTTTTAGCTCTAGGGTACACAGGTGGGTAGGTAGAAAGGTAGGGTCTACCTGAAATCGAATTTTCAATAAATTTGCTAAGAAAAATAATATGCATTACTAGGAATGTAACACAACGATCGCAACTCCTGTGAATGCAGCCCTCGCTTCGCTCAGGCAGTAAACTTCCCACTAACTAACGCAAATTAAAAACCCCGAAACGGGATTATTTTGGCCCCAGATTCGGATTCAGCGATCCCAAAAACATAAGGATATGCTGATTTGAACCACCGGGCAAGAAAAATTTTGTTGTTGCAAAAGTATACAAAAAAATCGCTGTATTCGCCGATTTTACGTCTATTCTTACGATTTTCGAAAAAGTATGAGCCAAATTGGTTATTTAGGCCTCAGATTCGAATTCAGCGACCCAAAAGAAATATAAATATGTTGGTTAAGTCCACCGGGCGAGAAAATTTTTTTTTTTAAATATACCTGAAAAATCGCTGTTTTTGTCGATTTTACGTCTATTTGTTCGTTTTTCAGAAAAATACGAGCCAACTTGGTGATTTGGACACCAGATTCGAATTCAGCGAACCAGAAAACATATAGATATGCTAGTGTAGTCTGTCGGACAGCCCCTTCTTTTTGTGTGCCGGTGTTATTCTTATATACACCAATAGAATTAAAGATGACCACCAATTCGAAAACCAAAGGATAATCAATCTTCATTTTTGCCAAGTGAAGCGAAAACAAATTACAGCATTGTTGAAAAAATTGATTTATTGATCAACATTCTGTTTTTCAGTTGGAGTTGAGCAATTACATATCAAATCATCTCAAGAAATTCAACAATTGTCAGTCATTTTGATGGAAATTCTCATATCAGTTTTTAAGGTTTTTAAGGTGATGTCCTTTTTTTCCTAACTTCCTTAACTTTTGGGATTTAAATGATATTGAAGTATATTTTACTTTAAATTATTCTTCATAGGGCGCAGTATTAAAAACATATTTTTTGAATAACAAAATTTTAAAAACTTCTTGCATTTTTCAAAAACTAATTTTGAAAATGACTTTCAGAAGAAGAAAAAAACATTTTTTATTTTCTTCATATTTTTTATATATAGATAGCTCACAATGTCCTCCGCAAACAATATAAATATCCAAATAGGATCTGTTCAGTTTCCGAGGAACTGAGTCTGAGAGTCTGAACTCTGAAGTTTGTGATTACGGTTATAATCTTCTTCTCTTGTCCATTTTCGGTTGAAAATTAATCCTTTCTTGTTTAAAATTCAACAATCGTGGTAGAAATTAGTTTTTGGTAAATGAAAATTCAGCTATTTCGTTGAGAATCCTCATGTTTTGTCAAAACTCTATTTTTTTGTAGTAGAAGATCTTTTCGTTTGCAAGTTAATCTTCATGTTTGAAAATTCTTTTTGTGTGTGTGTTAAAAGTTCATGTATTACATTTTAATGTTAATCATTTTAGTTAAAACTTCATCTTTTAGGTCAGAAGTAAAATTACTTGGCTCGGAATTGGTACTTGGTGAGTGTTCACATATAAAGTAACGCTATATTTTGAACTT
>NC_046658.1:52550892-52552611 GCF_010883055.1 Belonocnema kinseyi | reverse complement strand
CCCCCGTACGCCTTGTCAAGCTCAGTCACGAATTAGCGAGACCCCCACGTATAATATCACGCCAAGTTCTTTCGAACCCCCCTTTCACATTTATATAAATAATTATAAAATACTCTTCGGAATCTTCTCAAATATGAGAATCAAACGTTCCATGAATATAATCAAAAATATAAACATGATTATTAACACTTCTTTATTCTTCTCAAAGAACCTATCAGACAGCTAGAATGTCTCGTCCCCACAAATGTCACGATTTGTCACGCTTGACATGACCCCCCTGCCCCTCGGTGCGTGATATCACAAGTGAACGCTCCCTTGGCTCTATTTTTAAAACAAACTGAAATAAATTCTTGGTTTTTAAATTAGATTCCCGGTCTTTTATCGATCTTTCCCGGTTTCTCGGTTAAATCGCCACCCTGCGTATGATTATTAAAAAAATAAATTCAAGGTCTGTACCATTTTCAGAAGGTGATGCTTTCCATTATAAGTTTAAATTTCAAATTATGATTGTTCATTCTAAATGTTAGAAAGTTTTGAAGGTTATGCCATTTGAGTTCTTTAATACTTTTATTATTATTATTATTATTATTATTATTATTATTATTATTATTATTATTATTATTATTATTACACCATTAAGCCATTTCCCTTTCGGGGTAGGCGTGACTCACTCGGTAGGGGAAAGGAGTAGTGTGTGGAAGGGATAGAGATTTTTCAGATTGATCCAGAATTCACGAAGTCGTTATGTAAGGTTCCACACGTGGGTCCATTAGTAGCCAAAGTCTTTGTTTCAGGCGTCATTCTCTCTACGGACACTCTTTTTATTAACTATTTGCCGCCATACTTTCCTGTCCTGGCATACTTCGCTAGCTTCTTTATGTCCATGCATTTGTTCATGCAGGCTCTCGTGTTTCTGTGACTTCTTATGTCTCTTCTAACTAGGGTCTCATTCACACATTCTAACCGTTCTTTCCGCGGTCTACCTCTGGGCACGCTGCCATTTACTTTACCTTGATACACTTATTTCGTTAGTCGTTCATTTGGTATTCTCTCAACATGTCCGAACCATCTTAACCGATTTCTTTCCCATGTGTATACTAGCGTCTCTTCTGCACCACATTCTTTTAGAATTATCTCGTTACTTACTTTGTCCATCAGGGTTTTTCCGCATATTATGCGCATGAATCTCATGTCAATTGCGTTAATTTTATTCTTATATTTTTCTTGATAAGTCCATGTCTCGCTACCGTATAGTACAGTCGGTACAAATATAGAATTATGTATTGCCATTTTAGCTTTATTTGATATATTTTTACTTCTGATAAGGGGACCTGCTCTACCAATTTCCTTCTTACCATCATTTATTCGTCTATCTAATTCCTCATCTATCTTCCCGTCCCTAGTAAATAAGCTACCAAGGTATACGAACTTATCAACTTGTTAAATTCTCTCATCATTTAATAAAATATTGCATACTGTTTCCTCACTCTTTCCTTCGAACACTATAATTTTTGTTTTATTTGCGTTAATTTTGAGGCCCATGCTCTTCATGCTTGGCATCTAGTTTATTCAACATTCTTTGTAGGTCTTCGATAGACTCTGCCATAACAACCTTAACATCTGCGAACGCTAACCCACGTACCCTTACTGTTTCGAGATCCACACCCTCTTCGCCGAAGAGAGCCATTCTTAAACACTTGTCCATAAATAATATAAATA
>NC_046658.1:52545716-52550792 GCF_010883055.1 Belonocnema kinseyi | reverse complement strand
TCTTTGCTTCTGTTATTTTCATTACCCTACGAATAAGTATTTTTGAATATATTTTACTTACGGTGCTTAATAAGCTAATCCCTCTGTAATTATTGCACTCGCATTTATCTCCCTTTCTCTTGTATATTGGTACGTTAATCGCTTTTTTCCAATCGTCTGGGACGTCCCCCAACTCGAAACATAAATATATCAATTCGCAGTTTCCTCCTTCAAAGTCGTTTTGTATTTTTATCTCTTCTTCTGCTCTAATTGTATCTTTACTTTTTTAACTAATCGCTTAAGTATCCTGTTTTCGGGTCTATAATCATTTCTACGTCTACTAATACACTTACAAATAATATAATAATGAACTTCAACTTTAATTATCATCATGAAAAGCAATGAGTTTACTGTGCGAATTTTATTTCTGTAAAATACTTTTAATCATTTTTCAATTTTTCGAAATAATTGGTAAAATATTTTTAATTGATTTAACTTTCGTTTTAAAGTTCAGTTCAAACGCGACTAAAACGTTTGAAAACAATTTACAACATTACTATATATTTTATGTACTTGGGATGACTTTGCAAACTTTATTTCCTTTTGCTTCCAAATTTTTCAGATAATAGTCGATATAATACTTGAATTATTAAACAAAGTCAGCTGGATTTATGTGGGTGGAAACCCTTTCAGCTAGCGTATTACATATTGGCGAGCGTCGCTCATGAGACATTCCACTGCTTCAGCTGACGGGTTTTCCACCCACGTACAACCAGCTGACGATTATTTTTATAAAAAATACCATGGTAATTATCATCTGTTGAAGTTTTAAGCGGAAGAAATCATTGCATTAATTTTGTTGTTGTTACATATTTCCATGACCAGCTGACGGGTTTTCCACCTACATAGAGCCAGCTGCCGGTTTTTTCAGTTTAAACATTATATTAACTATCATCTCACAAAGTTTCAAGCGGAAGGAAATCGTTGAAAACTTTTTTTTTGTAAACGTTGAGGCTGCTGCCAATGCCCCACCTATCTGAAGCATTCCTCAAAGTATTAGGCAGAAGGAAATGATTGACAAAAAATTTTCGCTTACTCCCAGACTAAGAGGACATTTTAAACTATGTAAATTAAAAAATGAAGAAAACAAATAGTGCCTTTTTTTAGAAATTCAGTTCAAAAATTAGTTTCTGAAAAATCCAAAAAGTTTTTGAAATTTTGTTGTTCGAAAAATATTTCTCAAGTTAGAAGTTTTTTGATTTTTTCAAAAATTATTTTAGAGTGTTTCTTTCAACACCTTAAAGAATCGATATTTATACTTTTCATCAAATTTTCTGACAAAGCTGAAATTTTTCAGATGATTTGCAATGGAATTGCTCAGTTTATATGTGATCTTTTCGTTATTTCGTAGATTATAATCATCAACCTTGTTTTAATGACATATTTTTCATAGTGTATTTACACGCCTGTCGTAAGCAGGCGGAAAATGTATTTTCCTCGCACTCTACCATGTGACGGTGCCTTGCATTTATCTCACTCAAGATTTTCCACCCCACGGAAAAACAGAGAAAACCTAGAGTGCGATAAATGCGTGGTAGAATCAGATAAAGATACATTTTCCATTTGTATACGACAGGCGTGTACACAGAAGGTTCACAAGTCAGTTGCAATGAAAACAAATGATTGGGATATTTGTTTTAAAGTTTGCCTAAAAAAGAGAGTTGTTGACCCAATTCGTTGAAAATGATGTGTCACAATGTATAGAATTTTTTTGTCTCTGCGAGAAAGGCTGTCTTTAGAAGGAAATACATACTAATGTTAGTTCTAGGAGAAGTTGAACTCATTAAAAAGAAGCATATCACTCTTTTACGTATTTCATCAATAGGTTTAGAAATTTTCGAAACAGATTTAATTTCCAGATTTTAAAGTATTTTGTTGAATTTAAAGAGCCTAGCAAAAACAGATTTTTATTTTTAATGCTACATTATAAAATAAAAATACATGTTTGAATTTAAAGTCCAAGCAAATGTTATTTATAGCAGTCATAAATTAAAATAAACATTAAATCAATCTACAATTAAACAAGGATAACATACTAGTTTCGGCAAGAAAGCCAAATTTCAAATCTTGTGAAAAACCGAAAATAAAATTACGGAATTAGAAAGTTGTCCTAAAATTTCAAGTTATCGAAGATCAATATAGCTACCAAAAATATCGATTAACCTTATTGAAATATTCCGAGAATTAAATTCAACCAATGTAAAAAAATATACAATATAGACAACGATCGTGGCCTTTCGTAAAATATACCTGCAACATCAGCACAGGAGGTTTCAAGCATCGTATTGGATTCACTTAAAACATCCTAATCTCATCAGTCACTTGACTTAGTCCGTGGCTATGATGTATCACCGGGTTCACCCGAGTAAAATGTTTGAAAAAATTAATTCTGCAGCTGGATTCTGGTAGCTCTAAGAAAGCATCCAGAGGTGACTCTTGTCACCTCCAACTCTCGCTGCCGCTGTTTAAGTATAACAGCGGTAAAAGACGAACTCCAAACTACACCATGCTTGTTATTTTGTACCTGCAATATCAGCGCCATAAATTTCAAACATCGTATTAAATTAACTTACAACATCCTCATCTCATCAGTCACATGACCTAGTCCGTGGCTATGATGAAAAACCGGGTTCACCCAAGTGAAAATTTGAAAAAAATAATAACAATAAGATAATAATAAGACGAACTTCGCAGTCATTTTTTTCTCTTAAGTACTTCATTTGGGGGTGCATAATAAGGGGTTAGATTCTGTGAACAGGATTTTGTCGCGAAACACGGACATTTTTTTTAAAAAAGATGCAAAATATCACATTCCATTGGTTTGGTGCTTCCCTGTGCATTGAATAGGTAAACGTGTACTTACCAAAAATAAAGTGACCCATTTAGACCTGAATTTACAGGTACCCAAAGTTCAGTTTTTTGTAAATAGCTGGTTTTAGGGTTGTCACAGAAGAAAGTTCCTAGAGAATGAACACAAGAGGACTCAATTCTGCGCAAGTTAAAAAAAGTGTTCCTACCAATTCGGTATATCAATTATCATATTATATTATATCATATCATATCAATGATATCATATCGATTCGGCGACTAAATTGCACCGCGGAACAAGACTACGACCATTTTCTTTACTTATAAGTGCTTAAGTCAAGTAATAGTGATCAATAAATTATTTAATTATCAAATTAATAATAATGGGCTACTTTTAGTGAATAAATAAATAATGGTTTCAATTAATAAATTTTCATCACTCATCAAATGTGCATTTTTCGGAATTTTTTAATGAAATTTCTAATAAGGACGCTCATTATAGATCAAAAATAAATATTTATTCATTTTTAATTAATAAATAAACAATTGCTTAAATACATAAATTTCGAACACCTATCAAGCGTGCATTTTTTGGCATTTTGTACTGCAATTTCTGTTAGCGGAATTTTATAATTAACAAAATACCAATCCACTATTAGAAATATTTGTGTTACATTTTTAATGCTTCCTATGAATGATCCCATACACATTCGAAGCATAATGTAAACTCTAGCACTAGGTATTTACAGTCCGCCTTCAATTTTTCTACAGAATACAGTCATTGTAGAAATTTTCGTGACATAAAATTAAGAAGTCAGATTTTGAACAGTATTAAAAAAACTGATGAAAACCAGAAATTATTACACAAGCCAACATAGTTTTGTTGTTGGAAAGTGGAGTGTCATTTCCGAAGTCATTTTTTACATAGGACCTGAATCCGGGGTCAGAATTGGCCCATCATGTCAGGATTTTAAGATATTTGAGTTTATTCACCTAAAAATGACGTTTTTGACTACATTTGAGGTGAAGTACAGAAGACACAACATTTTTTGGGATTTTTTCTTTAGTTTTATCATATAGTACTGCTCTTGCTCTTTAATTTGTGGGTCGCAGAATTCAATTACCATTTTGCTTTGTCAAGTTACGCCAATTTGAAATTACGAGATATGTCCCATTATGTCTTGAGCATTTGCTTTAAATACTTTGAGGCATACATTTTGGACTGGGTGTTTTCTCTTGAAAATTTGTATTTGGCGGTGTTCGGGGTTGTTGAAATCCCAAAAAATTTTGTGTCTTCTGTACATAACCTCAAAAATAGCCAAAAACGCCATTCTTTAGGTGAATAAACTCAAATATCTTGAAATCCTGACATGATGGGTCAATTCTGACCCCGGATTCGGAACCTATGTAAAAAATGACTTCGGAATGACCCTGCACTTTCCAACAACAAAACCATGTTGGCCTGTGGTATATAAAAAAAATGCTCAAGACATAATGGGACATATCTCGTAATTTCAAATTGGCGTAACTTGTTAAAGAAAAATGGTAATTAAACTCTATGACTTTCAAATTAAAGAGAAAGAGCAGTACTATATGATGCAACTAAGGCAAAAATCCCAACAAATTTTTTGTCTTCTGTACATCACCTCAAAAGTAGCCAAAAACGCCATTTTTTGGGTACCTAACTTCAAATATCTTAAAATCCTGACGTAATGGGCCAATTTTGACCCCGAATTCGAATTCTACGTAAAAAGTTACTTCGGAAATGATCCTCCACTTTCCAACAACTGACATGACCCCATTATTAAGACAATTATTTATTTATTTATTCAAAATGATGAAATATTCATTTTTAATCTGTAATAAACCTCCCTAATCGAAACTTCATTATAAAATGCTAAATAGTTCACACTTGACAGGTGATTTATTTATTAATTAAAAGTATTCATTATTATTAATTGATTCAGGGTACACTGTTCAAGGTCATTGCTCGTGACCCATTGGGGCTAGGAAAATTTTTTTTGACTTACGCAGAATTAAGTCCTCTTTTGTTGATTATCTAGGGACTTTATTGTGTGAAAACCCTGAAACAAGCTATTTACAAAAAACTGAACTCTGAGCATTCACCTGTACCAGGTGTATACATATGAAACCGGTATTTTTTCAAGAAAAAAACACATTTATTTCAAGAGAATGATGACAAATATTTTATTCAAAGTATGCGCCCTC
>NC_046658.1:52465865-52545616 GCF_010883055.1 Belonocnema kinseyi | reverse complement strand
ATTGCCACTTTTGAACTTGTTAAACCACTCATTACACTGCGTTCGACCAAGAGCATGCTCTCCGTAAGCTTCGACAAGCATTCGATGAGATTCTATCGCCCAAATGGAATCGTTGTTTGAAGGCACGTATTTCGACATTTTCAAGAGCGAAAAAAATCACGATGTCATATGAAACTTGAAATGTTTGGTATTGGATATTGTTGACAGATGACAATACGCCAATTAGCACAAATGGTAAGTTCCGACAGTGCCTACAAGTGTGCCTACTGGCCACTAAATGGCAATACCGGTTTCATATGTATACACCTGGTAAATGCAGGTCGAAATGGGTCACCTTTACACCTAATTTAATTCAGCTGTTAACTATTTTTAGATCTGATCATCAGGCTCCAAGCTACAGAGTAACAAAAAAAACATGTGATTTTTAGCCAAAAATTCGAAAAAAATCGTAATACTTTGAAAAGCCGTAACTCGTAGATTATTGGTCGAGTCTAATGGAATGTGACATTCTGCTCCTTTTCCCAAAAAACTTTCCGTGCTCTGGGACGAAATCCTGTTTACAGAACCTGCCCCCTTATTATGCACCCCCAAATGAAGTACTTAAGAGAGAAAAAATTACTGCCCAATAAATTACCGGATTTGTAGCACTTTCTGACCAGATGAGCGGACTATTAGTCCGTGGTTTTGATGAAAAACCGTGTTCATCCGAGTAAAAGTTTGAAAAAAACAATAATAATAATAAAAATAATAATGTAATTATTAAATTATTATTACCTACTGAAGGTGTTCCGCGTTTATGTCGCGGTAGGGCTTGAGCTCTCCTCTTATGACTTTGACGGCAATGTTGGCGGTAGCATTGCTACTGACAGGGTTTCCCATGCCAAATAGGCTGATAACGAAGAGGAGAGGGACTAAGTAGAACACCAAAACCCATCAACAAAAAATGGAGAATATATTAAAAATTTTGAAACGCTTGTCGCTTCCCGAGGATCGTTGGGGCACTCCTGGCACTTGCTGGCCAGCAAGAACATCTACGACAAACGGTAAGCAGTGGAACATCAACTGTGCCTGCTGAGGATGATTCGGCTAGCGCTAGCTATTTGCAGCCAACCACCTCGACAGAAATACCGTGGGAGAGCATCAAATGGGATACCACAATGAAAGAGGAATTGGTGCGTCTCTATTATGAAAGTTCGAAGTTTGAAACAAACAAGGAAAAAGGATACAATTTAAGAACAAAATTTGCTGCAAAGTATCCGAATAGACAAAAAGTCGCACTAAGAGATCTTATCGCTAAGGTGAAGGACATTAGGACTAATCTACATGTTATAGAAGACCGACCAATGGAGATTAAACAACAGGTTGATTTGGCGTGGAAAAACGACGGCAATGAACATCAGTTAAAGAAAGCCGCGTCAAGGAGTCAAGCAGGAGCAATTGATGTTCTTCTTCAACCTATTGATGATCCAACACCACCACATCCTCCAGAGGTGGATGACCTTATACAACCAGAGGCAGAAGTAGAGGTTCAGCAACCAAAAAAACGACGAAAATGGACATACTATATGAACAGAGATGTTAGGCGCCTTTATTCTTTGGCAGAGAAATGTGGGCAAAGTGTGAGGAGAGAACACCATAGACTCTTCTTACTTAAATACCCAGAGCTAGCCACAAAAATAAATGAGCAGAATCTGCCAGATCAAAAACGCTGAATATCTGTAAACAGACTGCTTTCGGCTGTTGAAATAGCTGCTATCAAAATGAAAGTGGAACGGTAGCTTCCTATTGCTGAGCTCGCCTTGGAGGATATGGATAACGAAGACTTGATTGATGCTGAAGGCATAGGTGCTAAGGATAATGAACATCACGCACCGGATCCATTAGAACCACATCCGGATATTACTAATGATGATGTGGATAGGGAAATCTCAGAAGAACTACAGCACCTGGAAAGGAATTTTGGTCATGCTTTACTAGAAATCAGATATGTATGCCCAAAATGAACATCACCAATGAGCTGCGTGCACTAATAGCACATCTCAACAGCAAGGTTTTACCTACGTATTTGAGCGTAGCACAAAATGCGTTACAGGTGCAAACTCTTGTATACTGTGCAGCGGTGGCAACCGTTAGAACGTTGGGCCGGAAAACTAGGCCTGCAAATGCAGTTTTTGTCCCAGAAAGGGATCGAGATCCACCATGGTAGATCAAGTTGGATATGGATGTCAGCAAAGTAAGGTGCAAATTGGGTCGATTAACTCAATATAAAAAAGGAAATAGAACCAGAAAGCTGATGGACCATGTTACTAAAATCATCCACCCTCAGCACATCGAGACATTAACACCAGCAATATTGGATGAAATTTTAGACTCTCAACGACAGAGGCCTGATGTTCTTACTGCCAGACTGCGTCGGTACAAGAAAAGTAATGCACGAAGGCAACAAAACCAAAACTTTTAGACAGATGAAAGAAGGTTTTATCGTGAACTGAGAGTAAAGCCAAATAACCACCAAGGCATTGGAGTCCCTCAATTGGAAGATATGACTAACTACTGGTCGAGTGTTTGGGGAAAAATGAACAGATGCAATTTGGAAACTGCGTGGTTCAAACTGAAGGAAGCAAGGGCAAGCCATAGCCCAGAAATGTATCTTTACATATACATATAAATATTACAATACAGCTTTGGTTGTTTCAGTGGTCTTGAAGAGCACACGTAATTGGAAAGCTCCAGGTCCGGACATGGTGCACAACTTCTGGTACAAGTACCTGACGAGTGTGCATGTTACGTTGGCAAGGTGTTTTCAGAAGATCATTGAACACCCAGATTTGATGCCAGGTTTTATGCTCCAAGGTACTACGTATATGATACCAAAAAAGCCAGACGCTCAAAATCCATCTGACTTTCAACCAATAGCCTGTCTTCCAACAATTTATAAATGGCTTACATCTATCAATCCAGATAAGGTATATTCTCATTGCGACGAGAATGACATATTTACAGAAGAACAAGAAGCATGTTGTAAAAACTCACGAGGCTGTAAAGATCTAGTCACTATAGACGCTGTTGCCATGACTCACGCTCGTAAGCATCAAAAGAACTTACACATGGCATGCATTGACTACAAGCAAGCGTTTCCTTCCGTGCCGCATGACTATTTGCTTGAAGTCTTAAAACTTTACAAAATCTGTCCACACATTATTGACTTTCTAAGCTATGCAATGAGGCTCTGGGGTACAAGAATCAAGTATTTGGATCATGGACAACCAAGGATAACTAGATCAATACGCTTTACGACGGGTATATTTCAAGGAGACTCCTTCAGCGCACTATGGTTCTGTTTAGCGTTGAATACATTGAACAAAACACTAAACAGCATATCTTATGGGTTCAGAATTCATGATAATGAGGATGGTCATCAAGTGATCTATCTTCTTTACATGGATGACCTGAAGCTGTACGCTAGCAGCAAGTGATCGATGTCACAAAGCAGTTTTCCAATGATATCCACATGGAGTTCGGACTAGATAAATGCAGAATAGTGCATTTAATCAGAGGGCAATTAGGGACCGCAGAGTTAGAGAACGAGTTCGAAAATGAAATCGAGGCAATAGCTGCAGGCGAATCATATAAATATCTGGGTCTTCTTGAATCTAAGGGTATTCAACATACTATAGTTAAGACAAGCCTAATGACTGCCTTCACTACGAGACTCAGATTAATTATGAAGAGTTTTCTCAACTTGACATTTAGGGGGTAGGGACGTTGTAGATGTCAAAAAACTGTATGAGTTGCAAGTTATACAGTTACGAGACTATTTTAACAGCAAACGAAATGTTGCACTTTACAGAACCATCTGTCAAGCGGATCTTGAATACACACCCTTAAATTTGTCCTCAGATGGGGCCTTGAATATCAGGGCAGAAACCATAGAGGAATTAGAAATACTATGGAGGCAAAAAGCCATCCATGGCGAGCACTCCAACACGTGAGATCAAAATGAAGTGGATAGTGAGGCATCTAATATTTGGCTAAGAAAGGGTGTTCTGTATCCAGAGACGGAAGGATTCGTCATGGCAATACAGGACAAGGTTGTTAGCACCAGGAGTTATCGCAAACACATGTTACATCAAGACGTGGTTGACCGGTGCCGATTATGTGGAGATACCAACGAATCCATCAAGCACATTATTGATGGCTGTCGCATAATGGCTCAGAGAGAATATACGCACAGACATAATGATGTAGCGACCGGACATCGTGATGCGAGAAAAAAAAGGTAGAAGAGTATACATCATCGACATTGCTTGTCCGCTTAACCAAAATTTGCAGTCAACCTATACAACCAAGATCCACAAGTATAGCGAGTTAAGGCATGACGTAAAGACCATATGGAAGAATGTGAATCATGCATATATTCATCCCATTGTGATTTCGGCTACAGGCAATCTGCACGCAAGGTGCACTGAACATCTTGAACATTTAGGAGTCAGTAGGGTATTGGCAGCATCTCAGAAGGCGGTTTTATTAAACACCTGTCGCATTGTAAGAAACATTCTTGATCATCAGGAAGCGAGCGACTAAAAACCCATGGAGTGGCAGATGTTAGCTCTAAGAAAGCATCCAGAGACGACTGTTATCACCTCCAACGCTCGTGGCCCCTCGTAATTGTAAAACTACAACATCATCGCAGGAGGTTTCAACCATCGTATTAAATTATTTGAATTAACTTATAACATTCTAATCTCATCAGTCACTTGACTTAGTCCGTGGCTATGATGTATAACCGGGTTTATCCGTGTAAAAGTTTAATAAAAACACATGATAATAAATGCAATTATATATAAAATTATAAAAATTGTAAAATTATATATAAAATTATATCATGATATAATCCCCCTCAACCTACAATTAAAAATAATGCAGGAATTATTCTAATTTCAAAAAAAAAATAAAATATAAAATAATTAACTGATCAAAAGTTAAAATTAATATAATTAATATAATAATAAAATTATAAATATATAATTTTATAAAATTTATTTTCATTATAGACTCATTATGACTTACTATTTACTCGGACTTCACCTCAGAGGTCCGGGGTTCGATCCCTGAGCCGGTACTTCTAGAAATTTTTAATGTACGTTTACCGAGGTTCTGGTGGTTCGGAAACCACCTTAAGCTGTAGGTCCCCCCATCGTGTACTTGACTGCAACCCAGTCCGTCAACGATGGGGTAAAAACCAAGCTTTGTCCAATATGTCTGGGCAAACTGCTCTTATCAGATCACTTGATTGAATTATAAAAATGGGTCCGTGACTGGTGATATATACCGGGACAGCCCCGTGCAAAAATGATTAAATAAAAAATCCAACTCTAACCAAAAATGCCTTTGACATGTTGGGCAGTATAATCCTGTGACAACATTTCAACACAGAAATTTTTTTTATAATAATAATAATCAGTTGGTTGGACGCTCGGACTTCACCTCAGAGGTCCGGGGTTCGATGCCTAAGCCGGTACCCATACTTTCCCGTCACATTTTTTCAAACTCTAAAAAATTATTCCAAAAACTCAAAAAAGTCAAAACCGGCACCTGTTAAAATCGAAAAATAAAAAAATAGGGCATTTCTTTTTTCGGCTTTGCAGTGAAATTGAGGGGATCGTTGCTGTCTAAAAAAGAAAAGCCTTTTCGAGCCACCCTAGTGTGTGCTTTGCCGTCGCGATTCTTCCGCTGCTTACCTTATTCAATCTCCAGGCCACCTTCGCAGCCACGGCCTTGATGGTGAGATGGAGGGGCTCTAGTCCGGTTATTGTGGCAGTCCTGACTCGTGATTAGATGAAGAAATTCACCCACTACCAAGAACCACAGCAGAGGCGATAAAATGCCTGCCTTCGGAAATCCAGAGTCAACAGTTCTACATAAAATAGTATCACCTTTAGTTGTTGCTGGGTTCATGATGGCCAACAGGTGGCAGGTCCATTCCCCGTCTGCAGTTAGCACACCATGTGCAATCATTACCGCACTGATTACCTCTTTATAGGTGTAGTTTATCGCGTAGCCTTTCTGCCTGAGTTACCCGTCGATTAGGTTTACTACTCCGCTTAGGGCCGTCTCGGTAGAGTGTCCAGACTTATAGGCGTGTTGCACTTTGTGAGGTGGTCTATTTGATAATACCAAATCGCGGATATATCTATCCACAAGTATTGCCACTGTGTTTAGTAGAAAAAATGTGGGGCTGATGGGGCACAAATCCTGGGGTGAAGTATAACCGATCCTGCCTGCTTTCAGAATGAAGACTACTCGCGTACGTCCCCATGCCATCAGGACACACACCCGCGTCATAGGCCATCTGGACTAGGAGAAATATAAGGATCCAAAGACTTTAGGGCCAAACTGACCCTGGAAGATGTCACAATTTCATAGGCTATCCGACGTTTAGGGCCCAGTGGAGCCACAGGCGGTCTCCTCGTCCAAAACTAAGTATCCTCCTTTAGGAAGTTTGGGAGTTTCGAGAATAGAATCTGAATTTTGAGAGAGCAGCTTGTCCAGTCTAGCCGCCTCTTACCCTTTTTCGATGTTCCGATGTCTCGATGTCCATCCTTCTTACTTAGCCATACGTATTGCACCCATCTGTTCATCCCTAATCGTCGTAAATGAGATTTATACCTCATTCGTTTTGCCAGTACTGGCACATCTAAGCCTCTCTCTGGTTTCCCTGGAAAGTTCTTCGAGTTTCTTTTCCGCCAGTGAGTCTGCCCAGCCTTTCGGACTCTTATGGGTCGACAATTACTTTCATTAGTCGATTTGATGTCCTTCGTAAAAATATTGGCTACCAGCTCTAGGATATCCAAGTCTCGATTTGAAGTCGGCACCCTCGAGATTGAACTCTTTAGTTCCGTGGGATACTGGTCCCAATCCGTTCTTCTTGGATTTCTGAACCATTTAAAACCCGCGGGTACAGTGGATTCCAACTCATAGTCTATCTGTGACTTATCTGAGAGAGTGTGTTCGTCTTAGCCTCCCCACTTCTTGGTATTGTCTCTAAGACTACCGGCACAGAGAGAAATATCAATGGCTTCTTCTCTGACCGAGTTATGAAACGTTGGGATACTCCCCGTGTTGAGCATATCTAAATCAGTAGTAATTATAAATTCCAATAGATTATTACCTCTTGAGTTGATCTTCTTGCTACCCCATAAAATATGGTGAGAGTTAACATCGCATCCCAACAGAAGAGGACTTACTCTGGTGGGTTGGTATCGCCTAAAAGGTAGGCCGATCCCACGACTAGATTTAAAATTCCTCTAAGATCTGTTGCTATCCCCATCAGATCTCTCCAACATAGCTCTAGCCGCGAAAAGACGTTGAATCCCTTTGCCAGCATGCAGGCCCTTGGGTTAGCAGCTGTGGGTTCCACCTAACAAAAGCTAGCCCCTCTGCAGAACAGTAGACGCACCTTTGCTGTGAATCAAGTTAATTTTTTATAATGATTAGGCCATGAGCTGTCATTTAACATAGTTTCCAATCTTCCTCTGTCCCGCAAGACTCCTTCTATCCCTGATTCGTAATTCTAAAGTTGAGCTGCGCAAGGTGGTAAAAGGAACTGTTGATTAGGACCACCAGAGCCCTGATCTGGGAGTCAGGGATCAGCAAATGTAGGAGCTGCTTGGAACCTCCTGCTGTATTCGCCCCCTGAGGTCCTTCGTGGCTAACGATTCTTCAGGGCGCTATTTTTAGTGAGGGGTGGAATCCCTTTAACCGCCGAAGGACTACAGACGGGTCTACCGGCTAACCTGGAATTCACGCTATAACCCGAACTATCTTTTGAAACAATTTAACACCACCTACTTTAAGGTTTGCACCTTCCCATGTACCATGGCCGCTGTATTATGCAGCCAAGTTTCAGCCGCTCGTTAGGCTGCAAAAAATACAAAGACTCCTCTCCTGCAGAAGAAGGTCAGAAGAAATTTTTGTTTTGTGCGATACATGTTGATTACACAAGCAGCCAGGGGAGAAAAAGGTCCGCATCTGTACAACCCCGCGTGCAGGGGTACGCCTAATTGCTCTGAGAGTTCGCCCGTTGTCCCGAAAAGGCTGTTAGTACAACTTCGACCTCATAGGTGCCAACTTACTACAATTTTAGGCCTATACATTATGATAGAAAAACCACCCCATTTCGAGATATGTGCAAGAGAAGGAGAGTGCGGGCTTCTAGCTCAAACTCCACCCCTAGTCAGAGGGCGGATTACTCGGAAACTGTGAGCCGCACAACAAAAACGCCTATGATCCTTCTGGTTCAGAATTTTATAAATTTTTCGGGAAAAAGGTCTAATTTGCCTGGACTACTACTCTTGTTTGCTCCGACAAATTCTGTTCAGTTCATTGATAATATGACTCTATTCTGTTTATTCTTCTAGAATCTTCTATCTTATTCTAGCATTGATAGTTGCTTATATTGTTGTCAATAATTAATGATTATTCCATCTTCTTACTTGAATTACCCACATATGTAAATTCTCCTACATTATCATTTTCTACGTTACAATTTAATATAAATCATCCTCTACCATCCACTAACATTATTAACTGATCTTCTGTACTGGATATCCATATCTTTAGATGTTCTACTGAATTCTTCTTTTTCTTCTTCTGGTCCTCTATATTTTACTGCTATGTGTCAAAATTTGTGAAGTGGGCCACTTTTTTCTGGGTTGTGAGTTTTCTTCGGGAATGCGTGATAAGTTAGAGTTTTACATAAATGAAATAGCCCTAAAACATTTTTGCAACATTTTTATTTTTTGAGTCATTATTGTTATTTAACTTTTTTAGCATTGTCCTGGCAATTAATTTTTTCCTCCTGATCGGTACAATCGCCATAATTTTTGGAATGTCTCGTTAAATATGTTAATTCTATAAAAGAAAAATCGCATGTCATCAAAAGTTGTGCGTGTTTTCGTGTTGACGTTCCGCGCTCCATGCCGCGCTACGTACAACATTCCCGACGTTGAAGTTTGCCATAGATATTGATTTCATAGTTATGTAATTAATGTTTAAAAAACTAAGAGTCATATCAAAAAATTAAAAACATCTCTGGATTCGTCTCGAAAATATATCGGTGTGCATTTTTTTTTGTTTAAACAATTTGTTAAACAATTACGCCATTAGTTATCTTTCTGCAATTGTTATAAGCATAGTATGCATCGGATCGAAAAACCAAGTGCACCACTGGAATCCTCACGAAAATATCTAGACGTGTATTTTTTTTTTAACCCATTTTTTAAGCAATTAGGGCACTTGCTGTTCATCGCACTGTTGTTCCGTGTCCGTAAATATGGATTTGAAAGTCGTGTAATTAATAAAAAAAACTAAGAGTCATATCACAAAAGTAAAAACACCTCTGGATTCGTCTCGGAAATATCTTGGTATGCATTTTTTTGTTTAAACAATTTGTTAAACAATTAAGCCATTTGTTATTTTTCGTCAATTATTATAATCCATATCCACGAGCACGGAGCAACAGTGCGCTGAACATAAAATGTTCTAATTGTTTAAAAAATGGGTTTACCAAAAAAACAAAAAAATGCTCAACTAGAGATTTTCGTGAGGAAGGTAACGGTATGCTTAGTTTTTGGATCCGATGCATACTATGTTTATAACAATTTCAGAAAGATAACTAATAGCGTAATTGTTGAACAAATTGTTTAAACAAAAAAATGCACACCGAGATATTTCCTAGACAAATCCAGAGGTGTTTTTAATTTTTTGATATGACTCTTAGTTTTTTAAAAATTAATTACACAACTTTGAAATCCATATCTGTAATTATTCAACTAAAGTATTAAAATCAATTAAGAAGATAGAACAATTTCTATTTGTTTATAAGAATCGTTGATAATTTCATCAATATTTATGCAACAATGGTAAAATGATTTTTATTTTTTAGAATTAACATATTTAACGAAATATGCCAAAAATTATGGCGATTGTTTGTACCGATCGGGAGAAAAAAATTAATTACGAGGACAATGCTAAAAAACTTAAATAATAATAACGAATAAAAAAATTTTAATGTTGCAAAAATGTTTTAGGGCCATTTTATTTATGTGAAACTCTAACTGATCACGCATTCCCGAAGAAAAATCACAACCCATAAAAACAAGTGGCCCACTTGACAAATTTTGGCACCTATCTTACTCACTTTTGTTTTAAAATCTCTTTCGGTTAAAAAGTTTCAATTAACCTCATCCTCAATTTCTTCCTTCAATCTAGCTGCCATAGCTTTAATCTTCTCTTTCCAGTATATTGTCCAGACGCTCGATTATTTCTCTCGATGTGGGAAATTTGAATAAACCTTTGAAACCTTTGGTTAATTAAATTCCTCACCTTCAACAAAAAAAAACCATCGTTGTCTTTTTCTATAAACAACCAACTTTGCCAGCTATACCTGAATCGTTCTCGCCAATCCATGCTAATATTAATGCCATGTGATCAAAATTTTGACAATTTTTCAGAAATCCCTATATTTTTTTCTTGGCAGCTGCTACATTCCAAAAAAGTTGCTCTTTTCCAAGCATTTCCAAGGCCCTCGAGTTTTTCTAAACTTGGTTAATCCTCAGCTTTTGGTATCGTATTTATGCTTTATTTTAATGAGAAAAAATTATAGTTCATACAGAAAATTATTGAAAAATCAAATCAACAAAACCAAAATACTTTAGAAAAAAGTCATATTTCGTTTTGAAACAGCCAACTGTATTCCTAATTCATCGATTTTACATATCATTAAATTAGCTACGTGGCTTCGTGAGTTTCAAATGTTATACCAAATTCAAATGCTCGTGCAATTTTCTAGGTAAATAGAAAAAAAGAAATTATAAAACTACGTATATGATTTATATTGATATACTAATTTCATGTATATTTATTTCAATGAAGCCTGTTTGATCTTTATAATTGTAACTTAAACTGTGAAAACAATCATAAATTTCACCTCTGTCAACATTATTCATATTAAACAAACACTATATTCAGACTTCCAGCATTTTAATTTCAGCTTTTTTTGCTTTAAGGATTTAAAATTATATTGGATTAATAATAATAGATAAAATCATGATTGCTACAAATCCCTATTTTAAAGATTTTACTAATATCATTGGTTCGTTTTAAACTCTATTCTGGCTATTTTTTTTATTTCCATATGCAAATTATTTTTTTCCCAGCAGCAAAATCTTGCTATAGCAGTTTCTTTTCTCCCAATCTCTTCAATGTTGTGGCCCAGATAATTTCCACATTCAAATTTAATTCTTTTTCCAAGAACGCCTATACCTTTGTTTTTTGTAAGTACCTTCTATTCATAGGCCTCTTATCACTAAAATGTTTTTCCTCGCCCTTATCTTTTGACCTTCACATGTTCTTTGCATTTACAAAAAGTCAATTTTATTTCTGTACTCCTCGTTTACCCTGTTTACCAATGACTTTCCCGTTCGATTTAATTCATTTCCATTTTTTATTTTATTTACAATCTATGCCACTTCTTCGTGGATAAACTATTCTACAATCTGTCTTATCAATTTCTTGCGGTTTTCTTTTTCTTTCTCTCATTATAATCTTATTCTACAGGTTTCTTAAATTTCGTTTCCTTAACCTAATTCCAGATACCCCTAATTTACAGTTTTTTCCAAATTCAAATCTGGTAAATCAAAATTGTACTCGTATACTGATTTTTCTTCTTACCACGTTTATTCATAAATCTTTAAAATGGAAAAATTTTGCAATGCAAATCTTTTAGATTAAACTTTTTTTTTACACTTTCAAAATCATGTAATTTTAAAATGAATATGCATTTAGAATTTATGAATCTTTAATTGCAAATCTTCAAGATAAGATAAATGGACCAGCAATCGAGACCCCAATTTTCTAGCTTTTATTAAATTTTAATTAATTGTATTTAAATTGTAATATAAAATATAAAAGTAATATAAAATGCTGAAAATAAATGGGATAAGCATTAAATGTTAATTATAATATATATTTTAACAATATATAAAATTGTTTGTAGGACTTTTTTAACTCTTCAAACTATTTTCTTAACATTTCTATGTATCTGTTTTTGTAAGCACAAAAAATACGAAAATTCGACTTTGTTACAAAAATTCTCCTAACCACAAAAGCTACATTGAAACTCTTCTATAGCACCAATTTTGGGGATGACGGTGGGTGGGAACTAACTCATTATAGCCCGCTCCGCTTTTGTTTGACCATGCTTGAGTGCTCGCCTGAGTGACAGCCCAATATCCCGCGCATCGCGCGCAACTCCTGTTACATCTACATGCGACGCGGCCGCAGAAATATAAAAAATATAAGTTAACAATATAACAAGAAATATAAGTGCGGGTTTTTTGAGAAAATCTACTTTTATTGTTTTCAGTGAAAATGCCGTCTTTTTGTTAATTTTGGACATTTTCCAAATTTCCTCGCGAATTTCAAAATAAATAAGGTAAAAGGTTATATAACTTTAAAGAAAAAATTGTGTTTTTTTTAAGCGATGCAGAAAATTCAAATACGCATAGCTTCGTACAATTTTTTTGATTTACAAATTGCAAAAATACGCATCGCCTGATTTCCTCTGAAATGTTTAAATTTTTTAAATTTTATTAAGTATATGAAGAAATTCTAATAATAGTAATAAAACTAAAATGTATTGTTTTTAAAAATCCCGAGAGACCTTCCCACCACCACCAATTAAACTTTAAGATCACTTTATCTACTGACCGGCGCTACGGTTTAATTAAAAAAAAAATCTTACAAGAAAAATCCATTGAATCACTTGAAATATCACACGAAGTCCATATCAGATGATATAAATGCAGTTATAAATAGTGTCAATTTCAACTTTTTTTTAATGCTGAGTTCAATTGTTACCTTTTTCAATTATGAAATCATTAAGTATACAATGTGTAGTCCTAAAATCTTTTCAGTTTAAAAATCTTTAATTTTAATCCTTCATTTTCAAACGTAAATATTAATTTAAGAAATGTTGTATGCAGTTTAAAAGATTTAAAAAATGACAAAACAATTTAAAGCGTTTGAAAAATTGACACTTATGTTAAGTAATGTTTTAAGTTGAGAAACTACAAAAATAAATTATTAAAAAAATTAAAATGTATTTCGAGTATTAGAAATTGAACAATGATTCATTTTACAAGAGATTTTACGTTTTGCAGTCTGTTGCAAATTAAACCATTTTTAGATTTGAACCTTAAGAATTGAAATGATGCAATTTAAAAGCCTTAGTAGTTGAACGAATGTAAACGTTCCTATTGAAACTTTACACAGTCGACGACCTCTCAATAGGGTGCCTTTCGGGATGGCTGAGGAAAATTTTCTCGGAAGCGCGCTACTCTCATCAACGTCCTCCGTACCTCGAGACGTGTGCATGATCTGCTTCTCAAATAAGCCCTCTTCACTGTATACAAGGTGATTTTGTTAACTTGAAACTTTCAAATATCTCGAAAAATAGGCACTCTATGAAAAAATGTTTTGAATCAAAATTTAATCACTCTGAGGAGTGCATACGCTAATATTTAAATCGGTTCCCCACACCGCCCCCTGGGGCTGGGGGTGGGGGAAAGTTCGAAACCTTAAATGGGAACCCCTATTTCTTATTGCATATTCGGAATCTTTGGATAAAAATGCGTATGATTTATTTGAAACATTTTTCTCTTTTCACGATAAGTGGCGCCCCAACCCCAGAGACCCAAATATGATCCAAGAAAAAAAACTACTATTGTACGTATTATTGTTAATTTTCAGCAATTTCTGTCGTCTTTTTTCATAAAAATGATTACTAATGGGCAATTTGGATATGTCCCATGACTTTTTAAACAGTTTTTAAATGTTTACATAAATATAACTCATTTTAAGAATTATTTATTCCTAAAAGATAAAAAACAAAATAATCGTATTTTCTTAATGAAATCCTATACTACTTTTTGCTAAATAGTTACATACTTTTTGTACATTTCTTCTAACGTTTTACAAATTTCAATTTGTTTGGAGAATTTATATTTGCTCAAGCGGTTTTTTTTAATAACTTAAAAAAAATATTCGGTTAAAAACGCCATGCGAGAAAAAAACAATAATTAATTGTACAAACAATAACATAAATCTTTTAGCAGAATTTACTGCTCATCAAAATCATCTAATATTATGTTTCATTTATAAAATACAATTTTGAACAATTTTGGGGGAAAAAATGTTTAAACAACATCAATTTGTTTGAAAAATAAAAAAATGGTTAAGAAGTGGACATCTCTGATTCAATTTTTATATATTTTGAAAATAAACAATAATTAATCGTTCAGATAATCACATATTTTTGGAAAAATACACTACTCCAGAAAATTACTAACTTTAAAAAAATTAAGTAATTATTTAACTAAGTAAGTTACATTTATTAAAATAATAAAAAATTGTTTCACAAGTCATGTTGGATGGATATTCAAATTGTCCATTTGTAATTATTTATCTTCAATAAACCGGCAGAAATTACTGAAAATTAACAATGATACGTAAAAATATATTTTGTTGAATTTTTGGGTCATATTTCAGGCGCTGGCGGGGTAAGGGGAGGATAAAAATAAAAGTTATTAGTATGGTTTTATTTCGTAGACACTCCCCTTCAATCCCTAAAAAACTTGGCACGTTTCGATCAAATGCTGAAGTATGAGATCCAGTTTTCGAAAATACAAAATTCCCCATGTTAATTAAATGGGATTTTGAAGTACCCGTTGGTACGTATTAATATTTGAACTTCGAAAACAATCACGAATTTTTTTTCCCTGGAAATAGAAACTTGGGGGGGGGGGGTGACTTAGGGGATGCAATCTGAACGTTTGATGTGAACTACATTCCACACTCAGTTTTACATCATTTGTCAACGAATTATTATGGTATGTGTATTTTCATTCTAACAATTGCCTGTCTGAATTATTCACTTACTACGATTGCCTGCCGAAAAGGAAAAGAAACGCATATGACACAAGTTTTTCGAATAAAAAAATGTCTTTCGGATTACAATAATTATAATATGATGATTATAAGAGATATTGTCCATTCGTCTTAATTTATCTATGATTTTATATTTGCAGAATATAATTATTTCTCAATATATACTTGCTACGATGTGCAATAACATGAATGTACATGTACAACGCATAGGGAGATTTATTTTCATCGCGAGCGCCTCACTCCTCGGTCAACGCGCTGGCTAACCTTCGAGCGTAGTTGAGAAGGCGCCCTATTGAGAGGCTCGACTGTAAAATATTTTCAATTGTCACATAATTTCAAACTAGCAGATTTATAATTAAACGATGAATTAAATTTAATTCGAAATTTTTTTTACTGTTTCAGTTTAAAATTAACGAAATCAATTTAAAAAAGTATTTTTTAAATATATTTAGCCGTATTTGATTGTTTATTTAAAATGAGCAATTATAAATATATTCAAAACAAATTTGAAACTAAATTGGTTACAGTAGAAAATCTTTAATTATTAAACTTTCAGAGTGCTTAATTTAAACTTTTAAAATTAGAATTTTAATGTTTCATTTATTTGCATTTTTTATTTTTAAGTTAAATTTTTGAATTTTGGTGTATAAAGTTGAATCGATTATTCCCAGGGGGCACAAAATTTTGCGACGTTTTTACGACGACGTGTTTAAGTTTCAAGCAAAATTTTTAATCGTTAAATATTTCATGTTGCTAACTTAAAATTTCTTCGAAATGATGACCTTCAAAAATTTTGTTGTAAACGAGAGACCTCCCTGTAAAAGTCAGGACCAGAATACGATCAGAATTTTACTAGAAAGTAACAATGTTTTTCCCAAATTCCATGTTTATACATAAACTTATCCATAAAAAAAGTAGAAGAAACCTGCACAAGAAATTACTAGAGTTTAAATTTTTATTTGGCTGGTATAAACGACGAAATTCAACTTTTGCTTTCAGCATTGAATCGTCTGATCTAATAACAATAGTAATTTTACGCAGAAGATAACAATTTTTTATTTAAATTCATTACCACAGACTTCCCGTCGGTTGTCGAGATTCATATTCTAAAAAAAAAGAAGATAAATAATTTGAAGCAGTTTATTGATTTCAGATACAAATCGATAAACGAGATAGGTGTAAGCCGTTTCTGCATAAACCTCTGCCTTTTTCGTTTTCGCTTCTACCAACACTAAATCTCGTCACGTTTAAGATTAACAAAAAAAAACAAAAAAAGAAAAAAGAAAAGAAAGGTCAACCCTTCTTCCTGTCCTCGGCATTAAAGACGGAAGAATTTTGAATTTCTCAATTAACCATGAATTATAACTTCAGATTGATAAAAGGTGTTAACAACTTCGAGAAGCAACTTTTCTGTTAACACGTTTATTCGCGATCTTCTTTGAACATGATTTGAGTTTCTTTGAATGACAATCAGATGACACGTCTTTAATAAACGATGACAACTTATAAATACATTTATTACTTAATAAACAAAGCGACAGACGAAGATGTGTTCGACTCCTTATCTCATAACGCTTCAACTTGTTTTAAAACCGTTAGTTTCGTTGGAAGTATCATTTCTATCATTTTCTTTTCCGACAAATTATTAGTTCCGCTTAATTTGCATCAGAACAAAATTGTACACTTTGTATGTCGATAATTAATTATTGTGTAATACTTTATTTTCTCATTAACTCTAGCATGTGTGACCCCACATTGTCGGATAAAATAGAACTGTTGCAGACATAATCTGTAGGAATTTTGTGTCCCTTAGTACTTTGAAAAACTAGTGCCTGCCTCGGAGTCTACTTCTAAGCCTTATAAGTAACAAATCGCATACAGATTATTGCCCATCTAACCTATAAAGCTACAATTGGAAAAAATTAATCGTCTTGCTCTTAAACTATAACATGAGAAAAGGCTGGAATCATATAAAAAGTAATGAGAAAAAGGATAGAAAAACTGCGGTATTTCGCGCCACGCAACTACAATGTTTCGAAGAATAAACATTTTTCACGCAGGAGAAATTAAAAGAATTTTCTTTCAATCGTACAATCCAAGGATTTTACCAGTAACGTAGCTTTTGATAATGGAAATAATGAATAAAAGGCAATAATTCGATCATAAAATCCGAGTTTCGCTAAAATTCAAAGAAAATATGCAGGTGCTTTCAAGTAAAAGAGCAAAACTCGCTTAAACTGTGTATTGCCTACATTCATTATCACTCGACTCTACGTTACCAAGCAATAAATCAAAATTCAGGGCGTTGTTTCAAGATTCTTTTCAAACAAAATTCAGTTTCAATTTTGCAACAATCGTAACGCAACGTGATAAATTTTGAAGTATTACCGCACCTCCGCGTTGAAATTTTCAAATCGATCAAGCCACTATTTGTCTTCTGTTGTGTAGCTTGAGAAAATTTCAAACTCTTCTTTCTGTTTTTATCCTAATACCTCATACAACATTAACATGAATATATTTTTCCCAGAATGCTTCTAGGCCCCGTGGAAAAGCAAATTGGGACACGAGCACAGCTTATACATCGAATTACCTATTGTTTTATCGGAGAATGTTGCAATATTAACACTTCCTGTACTCTTTTACACTCAACAGTAATATGTCCTAGTTACTCAACGATTTTTTCTCTTTAAACAGATTGCATATCCTCTCTTTATTTTCCAAATCCAAAGCATTTTGGCGAGGAAAAATAGAGAAACGATTTTTCCTACCAGCATTTCTGCCACATAATACAGGGCTACTTTTGTAATCAATGCCTCATAATAACCGGAAGGAATTTTACATCAATTCGAATATTCTAGGAAATTTATACTGCACGCCGTCAACGTCTTTTCGTTTCTCTTTTCTTATATCCATAACGATTAACGATTACACTGTTGTGATAGCGACCTTGTGAGGTTATCTACTTTTTTTTGTTATAACAATAATAACAGCGTTTCCGTTTTCGCTGATGAACTAGTCACTCATTATATTCAATTTTAACCGCAGTTGACGGTGTTAGGTAATTAGACGTAGCTTACATTCATGACAATGATACACCCAAGGTATCAGATCTTGTAAAATCGAGATGGCCGCATTTCATCTCAGATTTAGTAAATTATTGTTTTTTTCGATGGTCATGAACCATAATCGCTTGGAAAATGACCATTATTAGGAATCGATGTTCCTAAAATTCTATCGGTAAAAGGCCCAACACACTGTTCAGGAAAACGAGAAAATAAGTGAAAAGCCGGTTTCCCCTTTTAGATCCTCGTTTGTCTGATCTGTGTTCACAGGCTTAACGTAATAATAAATAGCACATATTCTTATAATTATTTCGCGCGACGCAAATGTTGGAGCGCAATTTTCGGTCAGGCGTCAATAAATAAGAAGCGTAAAAATAACTAAAAATTAAAGTTGATTCAAAGAGTTTCTGAAAAGAAAATTAAAATGTTTTAATTAAAACTGAAAGCAGGAATGATGGACCGGATTTTATCTTGCAAAACGTTAGAACATTGGCAAAAATGAAATTTAAAAAGAAAATAAAGTTAATATTCCATGCCAATAAAATCTGGTCCATGGTCTGATAAAATTTTTCAATTATCGTCAATTAGACTTGAAAGTTTAAAATGATATGCGTTCCTCGAATTGAACGCTGTAATTAATTGTTAAGACAAGATACTGGGCCACTGCGCCCACAGTACAACACGATTTATTGACACCCAAGCGATCATCATCTGGTAAGACCAGTTTTGAATTTGAAAATTCTTTTTTGTATTTCTTTCAAAGAAGAGCTTACGAAGATTTCAATAATCAATCGTAGTGTGATTATGTATCAGATCTCGATATACTGCAATCTGCAAATTGACAGTAACAGAGCTGGCCGAGCTGTGTTCCTTCGAATCTTTACTTGTCCATAGATCCATTGATAATGTTATTTTTCACTTGGTGATTGACGTGAATCCCGTCACCAGTGGCGCCTTTGTCCTTTTTATTTTGTGAATTCGTCACGCTGTCTAATCCTAATTTGCTGAGAGTGCGCAGAGCTGTAAGCGCTGCTTGGTCTTGGGAAGCAGTTTTCGTTGCTCCGTGACCATGGCAAACCTGAGGTGGATCCGTACTCAAGGATACGAGAGATAAGTACTCTTTGTAGAGTCCCTGGAACTATTAAAAATTGCGCTATTAATTACGAATTCTTTGAAAATGTCAAGTTTAATAGTAGGCTCGCCACTAAAATGCAAGAAAAAAATTCCCCGGTCATTTTGCGAACATTAAAATATAAATTTCAAGCTTTTAATGTTGGTAATTTTTTTCAAAATTTTAAGTTATCAAACGAGGGGTTGGTCACTCTTTAAATATGATGCAGAAGCCTTCCTTAAATCTTTGCAAAATCGTATTTTTAAATCTTTGTGAGATTTTTGTTAAATCGTTGAATTCTCTCAAATCTGGTGTACAATCAAAAGTCAATTATCAGCCCCTCCAATTAAAACTAAAATGGAAATTACATCAAAGTGCGAAGTATTGATTTTTTCCCTCTCTGAAATCAAGTGATTAAATTTATAAGATCGTTTGAATTTTTTTTAATTTACGTAAAATCTTTGAAAACTAATTGATCTCTTTGTGAACTCTTAAAATCTTTGGAAAATCATTGAAATCTTTTAAATATACCCGAAATCTTTACGTAATATTTGAAATCTTAGTGAAACCTTTGGAAATCCATAAAAATCTTTATAAAATCTTGAAAATATTTTTGAAATATTTGGTATATTTTTTAAATTGTTAAAATCTTTCGGAAATCATTTAGAAAAATTGTGAAATTTTTAGAAATCTATGAAATATTTTTTAAATATTTGTGGAATCTTCGCGAAATATTTGGTAATATTTGCAAAAATCATTAAAATCTTTGTAAAATCTTTACAAAATTATTGAAGTTTTAATAAAACCTTTTAAATCCATGACATTTTAATAAAACAGTTGAACTTACAACAAAATAATAAAATTTTGAACAAAAAACCGATGTATTCTAGACAAAACAGTTCATTTTTCGTCACAAAAAAAATTACTTTTTAACAAAATAAATAAACTTTCAACCAAATAGTAGAATTTTAAACCAAAAAAGATTAATTCTGGACAAAAACTATAATTATTAGAATTCCCAAATAAAGAGAATTAACTTTCAACCAAAAAATAATACTTTTTAACAAAATAGTTAAATATTGAACCAAAAGAGATGAATTCTGAACTAAAATATAATAGTAGACTTTTCAATGAAAAAGAATTCACTTTCAACCAAAAAATACTTTCATGCAAAAAGCTGAATTTTAAATTATGAACCAGAAATATAATATTAGACTTAACTATTAAAAATAATGAACTTCCAATAAAAAAAGGTTGAATTTTCTTATTAAGTTCCATTAATTCGTCAATTTCATTTACAAATAAAAAAATTAAAAAAAGGGAAGTTTTAAATCGTAACATTCAAAATAAAAAAATTAGCATTCACAAATTGTAACGGTCCACAATAATTAATAAGTAAATAATTCAACTATTAAAGCTTCCAATTTAAAATAGTTGAATTTTATTTCAAACACAACAAAATTGGAATATTTCGATTTTAAATAATTTCATTTAACATTGTCAAATCTCAAACGTTTACAATTTAACTGTATAGTTTTATTATGAATCTACTAATTTTAAATAATGTAAAAATAACTTATAAAGCTTCCATCCTAAATTAAAAATTGTTCAATTATTAAGCTTTGCCTTTCAATTTGAAAATCACTTCACTTTAAACAAATATGTGACAAATTCTCTATTCATACAATAAGAAACGTGACCTTATTTTTTGTGAAAATTAAGATAATTTGCAAATACAAGCGCAATATATGTAGCATTATGGAATTCTCTCGAAATTAGAATTTTTCTCAACTCTTTTTTGCACTTCATAAAAGCGTATTTACCTTTTTTTTGCAGATATTATAACCACGAAGTTGCGAATGTTCTTCCTAAAATCTTAAAATATTTACCTTCGGAAAATCGCTAAACTCCACCTCGAAGTTCAACAACTGAGCCAGGTATTTAAGTTGGTCCCTGGGAGAAACTCCCGACGGAATTTGTTGCTGTTGCTGACCTCGAAGCTCTTCGGCAACTACTTGAACACTGGGCCCACTACCTATTTTGGAGTCCTGGCCACCATCCATTAATAGAAGTCCAGGTACCAACTGGCGACCAATTGTTCCTGAAATATTAATACAGATTGTCTATCAAATCACATATCATTTTGTTCAAAAAAGAAGAAATTGGGTAGTTTTTTCACGAAAAATGGGACAAATTAAACATCTATTAGAACATTTAGAAAAGAACAAACTGTATTTTTTATAAAAAATGGTATTAATTTAAAAAAAAAACTTTACACTAATTTTTAATTATTTCTGGAAAAAATTTCGAGAAAAAATAAAATTGGTTAAATAAATAATTTTTACGTATTTTAAATCGTTCTCTTAATAAAGAATATTTCCTCTTCTAAAAAATCCTTCATTCATAATTAAATCGTGATATTAACAAAAATGTACACTGCCCTTCAAAAGTCTGGACTCAGAAAAATCGTTTTCTTTTGTATTTATCGCTTTATACCGGAGCTAAAAAAATTTCTCTTTAAAAGGTTGATTGTTTTCAAAATTCTGTTTAAAATAAGCCCAGGGTGAAGCCAATTTGCCTAGTTTCTACGTAGATATTGCAAAAATAGTGTACATTTCTAGGTTTTCTTAAATTTTCAATAACTTCCGAAATAGTCAACGTTTTTCAATGTTCTTGGGCTCATTTTGAAGTTTTTTTTTCACTGTATCACAATAGCTTACGAGTATGAATCGTAAAAAAATTTCTTTTCGAATTGCAAGAACTTGAAGTTGTAATAAAAAAGTTGGATAAATTTGAAAACATCTTATCTGTAGGAAAATCAGAATAAAAGTTAAATAAATATATATTTTAAGGAAATTACAAAGAAAATTCATGATTATAATATGTTTTATATATTTTACAAAAATGTTTTTGTTACTAAGAATAATATTTTAATTTATCCAACTTTTTTGTTACAAATTCAAGTCCTTGCAATTCGAAAAGAAATGTTTTACGATTCATACTCGTAAGCTGTTGTAATGCGGTGAAAAAAAACTTCAAATTGAGCCCAAGAACATTGAAAAATGTTCTCTATTTGGGAAGTTATTGAAAATTTAAGAAAACATTGAAATTTACACTATTTTTGCAATATCTACTTAAAAACTAGACAAATTGGCTTCATCCTGGGCTTATTTTAAACAGAATTTCGAAAATACCTTTTAAAGAGACATTTTTTCAGCTCTTGTATATTTAAAACGATAAATACAACAAGAAAAAAGCGATTTTTCTAAGTGAGTCCAAACTTTTGCAGGGCAGTGTAATTAAATATTTATGTCCAAGATTTTTTATTTCATCCTTAGTACAATTAATACTTGGAACGCAATTTGGAAACCACTCTTCAATTATCTGAAATTTAAATAACAAATATTTGAAGTTTAAGCGTCTGAAATATTTTACACTAGCAGTAAACGCAAGCGGATGAATCGCGTACTCACGTTCATAGATGTTTATTCAATAATATTTAAAACAAACTATTTAAAATCCATAATAACAAATTTTTTAATATCAAGCCTCTACAAATTTGTGAAAAAAAATCGCTTGAAATTATGCGAAATCTTTTTAAAAACATAAATACATTAAAATCCTTTGCATTTTGTCGAATTATTTGGTGTATTTTGAAACTTGAAATCAATAGAAATCCCTTGAAAATTGTAATTCATATCTTAAAGTTGATTGGAAATCTGTTTAACTCTCTTGAAATCGCAAAAATACATTAAAATAATTATCAATAATTAAAAATTCCTGGGATGTGAATTAAATAAAAATTATTCATTAAATTGCTATTAAAAAAGTTTAAATAAAAAGAGCACATTCCTTGGATTTTTATCTTCCGAAATTAAAATCATAAACTATTTAAAACCCCATAACAAAACCTTTTTCAATATTAAATTGAAATTTTTCTTTCTTTCATATCTCTTGAGATTCTTGTTATTCGTAGAAATCCCTCGAAATAAAATTTAATTCATTCCCTAAACTTCTCTATAAAATTCATTAAAACCCCTTCAAATCGTGAAAATCCATTAAAATATGTAGAAATCATTTGAAATTCCACTAATATAAGTTGTTTATTAAAATTATTCATTACATTTTTCAATTAAAAATATTAAAAATATAAACTTTAAGAAAATCCATAATATGATATTTGTGAGTATTCAGAGTTTTAAACATTTTTGAAGCGAGTTAAATAATTTAGGAAATTATTAATTCTAATTAGTAGGATGTTTGAAATTTTATATTTTCATGGATACCAATATTTTCTACTACCTGGAGATATTAACAATTTCCGTAAATATAGATAGTCACATATTGTTAAATTAGAAATGGAAATATTTTTTTAAATCATCAATTAAACAGTATCTATGTATTTACAAAATTTTAAATGCACTAAGGGAAACTAAAAAGCTGTAACTATTATCATTTTAAAATTAAACCTTTAGGGATGAAACAATATTCAATGAAAAAATGTTTTAATATTGAACTTTTTTAATAAAAAAATATATCATGTTTTTTTGTTACTTTGGCTCTTAAAAAATTAGGTTTCTTCATTTAAGCAAATGTAAGAGAATGAATTTTGTTTAGATTTTGATACAAAATCAAACTTTTAAAAGCTGGATTTTGGTGGTAGATTTTGAAATCTTTTTAAATTCTAGAAATGATTAAATTTGTGTTGAATCGAAAAATTTTATCAGAGATATCATTAAGATTAGAATTCTTAATCTTTCAGAAGAAATTATTTTTGCTACTTTCGAGAGAATTTTGAAAATTCTATAACTTTTAACATTTTTATCGTTAAGTTTTTAAAATCTTTAATATAAAGTGTTTCATATTGTATAACTTAGAAAAAGTACGATTTTAATTTTATATTAATCGATTTGAAACATTTTCAAAATAAAATTTTTAATTATCGCACACTTCTAATTTAAATTTGGCTAATGTAACCATTTTAAGAACTGTATTAAAATATTGCAATTAATTTTTTTCTACCTGCACCTCTTCATACAAAGACAACTATCTATTGAAATCAACTGAAAAATAAAGTTCTTTCATCAGTACAGAACTCTTTGGAAAAATGCAGTGAAAAAGTCAGGTAATAATTTTTATAATGTCTAATATAATGACAATCGTTATTCAAATCTTCCAAGAAAATCGTACTTTAAAACCCTCGTATTTTATTAGAGTTAATTTCGTAAATATTTACATTAAATAGACTCAGCAAAAAATTATTTTGACTTTAAAGGTATATTTAAATCATAAATTGCTTAGTTTGAAATTAGTCAAATTTAAAAAAGTTAAATTAATTATAACGATAATTCTATTATTTAAAAAAAAATCACTACTCGCGGCAGCACATTCTAAGTTTGTAGATGTAAGACAAACAATTATATTTTCAAATATCGTATACTTAAAGAGAAAGGAAAGGGGGAAAAGGGATTTTTTTAAAATAGAGGAAAAACTGTGAACCATGGAATTAAATACAGCTAAAAATTGAAATAAAATGTTAAGTGTACCTCCAGTTGGGTGACTCTGAGTTACGTTGGTTAGATCCTCTCCCAAGAAAGTGACTTTTCTTGGTTTTCCCTCCGAGTTTTCCTTGTCTCCTGTCTTGATTGAGGGCTTGACTGGTTGAGGCTGGGGCTTGCTGTATCCCATAGCAGTCAAAAGAGCTTCGGCAGCAGCTCTCTTCGCGAGTTTCTTATTGGGACCCATTCCTTGAGCTGAGTGTTGACCAACAGTGACCTCCATTATGAACTCTCTGCGCCTTGGAGCACCCTTTTCTTCGATCAAATTGTAAACGGGTTCCTTCTCGCGTTTAGCTTGCTGAATTTGCACAAGACGTGAGATAGGATTCACTTCTTCGACAATCTCCGCTTCTTGCCGCGGTTCCTGGTAGACTTTGATTAAATTCCTCGACTTCTTTTTGGTTGTTGGCGGCTTACGCTTTAGTCGTAAGGTTCTAGCTTGAATATTCGAGGGTATTGCTGGAAGACGTTTCAGTTCCTCTAACATTGACTCCGCTGCCCTCTTCTTCGAGACCTAAAAAGAAGAGAACAGGTTAAAGTTGGATTATAGACATATGTAAACCTAAGTGTTTCCAGGGTGCCTACTCAAATCTTGAAAAAAATTCCCTGACAATTTCAGGTTTTTTCCAGGTTTAACTTTTAGCGAGTCTATAATAAATAATGTGTGTGTTTTTTTAGTTCCTACGAATTTAATTAATAATACAAGACATTCTTGAACATTTTAGCACGATAGATTTATATAAAAAAAGTCAAAATATTCAACTAAAAAAGATAATTTTTCAACTAATTATTAAATAATTATATTTACAGTAAAAAAAAATAATTTTCAACAAATTAGTTAAAGTTACAACTGAAATAGTTAAATTTTCAGTGAAAAAATCAATTTTTAGGCAAAGAAAAAACGAATTTTCAACCAGAGATGAATTTTCAATTAAAATGATGAAACATTAACCACCAACTTAATTTTTAAGAACAGAGAAACTTTTAACCCAATCAATTAAGTCTTCATCCAAAAAATATTAATTCAGAACAAAAAATGTATTAGCTGATATTTCAACCAAAGATTAAAATTTTTAATACAAAAATAATGAATTCAAACGAAAGGAAAGAATTTTCTACGAAATGCATGAATTTTCAACCAGATACTTCAATTTTTAACTAAAAACAGAAAAGTTGAACTTTCGAGTACAAGAAAAAATTGTTTTAAACAAAAGAAAGTGTTATTCAATTTAATATTGCAATTTCAAACAAATTAAATACGCTCTCGAAAAAATTACCTCACATTAAAAAAAAAGCCCCTGTCAATTCCAGGTTTTCCAGGTAGGATAGACACCCTGTTTTCATAAATTTTTTTATAGAAACTTGAAGAAAGTGTTACCTTCTTCGACGACCCTTCGCCCACAGTCACTTTTTCGCCGACCGAGCACTTGGTCATGAAAGTCCGAATGTGAGGCTTTCCACTTTCAGACACAACTTCGAAGGTCACGGATAATCCGCGTTTCAAAGCTGTCTCATGAACCAGCGAAACTGGACTTTTCAATTCAGCATTTGGATCGTCGATGCCGCTCAAAGTTCCATTTTCATTTGGAGCGCAGGTATTGATGATTTCCTCGGGTAAAGGAAGCTTTTTAAGTTGCTCCAAAGCTCGACTAGCAGCGTCGTGGCGAGCTGCTTGTCCAGTCATTCCTCTTCCGATGAATTCTCGTTCTCCGACCTGGTGAAAAAGAAAATATTTTTTTCAATCACAACACTTAATTGACGTATTAATCTTAGTCAGGGCTTCTACGGAAGTTCATTTTCAAAATTCCATGACTTTCCCAGGTTTTACAGGTCTACATTTGAAAAAGTAGAGTCAATTTAATTCAACTTCAACTGGTGACATAAATTTACCTGGAATTTCTGGTACAATTAATAAGTAGATTTAATAGCAATCAAATCAATCCTTACTTCGACCTTCAATGTAAATACGAGTAAGAATTTTTCGTAGGTCTTATGGTCTTCATTATATTAAAAGAATAAAAACGAAATTACGGGAAAGTTTTTTTTATTCGTTACGACAAATGAAAAAAACATTAATAGGACCATTATTTAGGAAATCCATTAGTTATGAGAAAAAATTTTTTTTTAATTTTTGACGTCGACAAACTTCCGAAAGAAAGTTTGGGTACATTCAATTTTTTTTGGCTACGTGAATATTTTGAAATATTGAATTTAACTCTTTGTCTAATCTAGACAATTGTCCTTAAAAATGTACAAAAATCAAGAGTAAATCGTAATCTTTAAATCTAAATCAAGAACGCGATTAAATATTGTGTAGTAGCTGGATTATTTATACAAAATATTTACTTGTGCAATATTAACTTTTGGAAACAAAAAGTCCGAGAATCGTTGTTAACCTTCATTTTTTAAAGCTGTAACCTAAGATTCATTTACATTACATTGAATATTGAGTTCAAATATTGCAACATGAAATTATTTAATTCTTGAGGTTTTCAATCCAAAATTGTTTAATTACAATCGCTATTAAATTCAAATGATTAACTTTTGGCTGCTTAAAGCTTCAAATTATCAAAACATTAGACCCAATTTGAAGCGGTAGCAAAAAAATTCTTTTTTTAACAAAAGAGTTTAACTTTCAACCAAGTAATTTAACTTTCAGTTTAAAAATATGAATTTTGGACACAATATGTGATAGTTGATATTTCAACGATAGAAGATTTTAATTTTCAATTCTAAAATATTGAATGCAACCAAAAAACTGAGCAAAGTTTGGACGTGTGGATTTTACTAAAAATTAAAACAATTAAGACTAGTGAGTGAAAATAATGTACTATAGGGACATCTTGAAAATATGGTACTTTAGGGATCACAATTGATTTGTAAAAAAAATCACGAAGTTAGCGTAATTGAATTTTCTACTTCGTTTTGCAAAAAAAAAGCCAACAAAAAACACGCCATTTTTTCTTTAAAGTTGTATAACATTTGACCTTATTTCTTTCGAAATTCGCAAGAAAACTTAGAAAATGTTTAAAATTAACAAAAAAGTCGATTTTCTTAAAAAAAAAATAAATAAACAAAAAACAGTTATCTTTTTGGTCAATTTTTGTTTGAATTTTTGCGATCAAAACTAAAAAATCTTGTGAGTTTAATGCAGGATAGATAACTTTTGTGGCCAGGAGAATTTTGTTTGAAAAAATCGAATTTCCGTATTTTTCTTGCTTACAAAAACAGATACGAAACAAGGTTTAGAAAATAGTTTGCATTGTGCAAAAAGTTCGACAACATTTTTTTATTCGTTTATGATATCTTGTACCGTTAATAAGAAAAAATTCAATATTTATAAAAAAAAATCTCTTGACCGCAAAAATGGCTTAGCCCGCGTAAAACCTATAAAATATCTTCTATATATAAACAAAAATTTGTATAAAATATATTTTTTACATTCTCATCATTTATGATTGAGAGAGTATTAGAATTGTCGGAAATTTGACATCACACTTTTTCAACGGATTTCCACGTTTCGAGATCCCCTGAATCCGAAAATCAGGTTTTCACGTTGGCGCCTGTCTGTCTGTCCGTCCGGCCGTCCTTAAACACGATGACTCGAAAAAATGAACGAATCAAATTCATTTTTGGCACACTTTTTTCAGGTCCTAAAAGATAGGACGAGTTCGCAAAGCAGCCATTTTTGATAAAAAATACAAAAAGTGAGGGCATTTTGAAAATGTTAGAGACAACATTTTCCTGAATTTGAAAATTCTATGTACGGATATTTATATTATCAAAAAGAACTCGAAAAATGTACAAAATGAAAATAAGTCAAGAAAAGAAAAACATATCCTTTTGAAAGCCCTACAAGATTATCATAACCAATTTTTGGATTTTCTTCAAAAATCGAAAATTCAAATTTTGATTGCACAAAAAATAATGGAAAATAAAAAATTTCATTTTGTGGACAAGCTATGTAGGATACGAAAAAAGATGAATTAACAAAAATGGTTATCCCAAAAAAAGATCTACAATTTCGTTAAGAATCACTTCTTAATAGGACGCCACGATGAGAATGTGTACCTCAAAGCCTACAGAGCTTTGAGAAACTTAATCTTTGACTATACTTAATTGAGTAGACAATTCAGAATATGAAGACGCATATAAATACTGCCATCTAAAGAAATCTTTTTAATAAAGTTTTTTTCAAGCATTCCAAATGCAAAGAATAAATATCCGAGCGCGAAGCGCGAGATTCAACCGTCGCCCGTTTGCCCATTTTCACAGAAATTGTCTATGTTTCTAGTCCTTTAACTGGGTTTTAAAAACTTTGTATATAAATGAACAATTAAAATTTTTAAAATTCGTCCGCTTCACGGGCACATTCTCAAAGCTCGCTTCGCTTGCTATTTTGAGCGCGCCTAGGGCGCGCGACTGTTGGTTCTCGCGCTTCCCTTTCGATAATATATTTATCTCGCGCTCCGCGCTCGATCTTTGTATATTCCTTACACTTGTGCATAGATTTTTTTAAACTGAAGGTCAAAACATCAAAACATGCACTGATATTAAAACAAACGTAGGGTTAGTGATCCAGTGGCTGAACAGTCACCAGTGAATGAACACTAATGCGAAAAATATATAAATATAACCTTTGAAAGTTAATGTCTTTATGAATTTCTATATATTTGAAATCTTAAAGCAATTTTAAAGAGTTTAATATACAATTCATTGCAGTAAATTCTTGTGAATAATTTTAAAATTTTCTTGAATGTGAAGCATCATCGATTATGGTGAGTGATGGTGAGAAAGTCGTCGGCCACTATAAGGTACGTGCCTAAGCAACTCCTCGCTTACACTGCTTTTACAAAAAAATTATTTACCTTTTCTGCATCAAAGTTGTGCTGTTAAAGTTGTAAGATATTATCATTCAATTTCCCACAGGGTTTTTTCACAAAAAGTACGTTTTTTTATTAATAAATGAGTGTTTACCTACTGGATCTTTAAATTGCCCGTGTTCAAGTGAACGAACGCTGTGTTGATTTATTGGAGCAAAACTGTCACCCCGCAGGTCCAGTGAATGAACAGCAGGTTACTGAGACCTGTCTGTTGTTTTTATACATATAAATGAATTTGTTTCAATTAATTTGACTATAAATATCGAAGCTATAAATATAAACTATAAATAGTTATAATTTAAATGTATATTTTTTTGGTTAGAACATCAAAAAAGTACGCACGAACGAAATTAAAGGTAAGGCAACTTTGAAGTTAGAAATTTAATGCTTTTTTTGCATTTAGAAAACGTTTTTTAACTATAAAAAACATTAATTCGTGCTAGGCACTACTTCCTACTAGACAATATATATTTATAAATGTTTACAGAATTTCCATTTTTACAACACTGTGATTTATAATTGTATTTGCTAATTTAACCTAAAGTAACATAGTAAAGTGCTGTATTACAAATGTTATGTGTACTAAAAATCGCAGTTTTCTATTGTAGTCCGTAGATAAGAGTTATCTATTTTTAAACGAAAAGTTGTACTTTTTGTAAGCTTAAAAGAACTGATAGAAATGTTTTAAAAATAAATATTGCAATAAAAAATTAGGAAAAGTTAACCTAGTTCTGTGTTCAACTTTTGTATTCCCTCCTATCTTTATATCTAAATTTCTTTTGGTTTTTATTGAAATAATATATTTAGTAAATTTTGCAACGCTTTCTAATATTTCACATTATTTAATTGCTCATTTTGTAATGCACCCATGTAATTTTATACCTAAATCTTAATTCTAATTTGTAGTGATTATAGTGTTCATTCCGTGGTGCTCTACTGTTCATTCATTGGCTCACAGTGTTCCTTCACTGGCGTTTTCGTTAATTTTGCACTATTTAATTATTTTTTTATAAAGCTTTTTGGTAAAAACAAAATTTGTTTATCGGATTATGAAATTTGAACTCTTAATAATCTATTTTCAAAAGTTTTGTAAGAATAATCAATTATTATAACGTGAACTGGACTAGTTGTAATCAGTGATTTCCTTAAGTGTTCATTCACTGGGTCACTCACCCTAGTATCATTGTCTCTTTTTAAAAAATGCGCATTCTTTGAAAAAAATTTGTTATTAAACATTTTACTACAACTTCTGCTAGTATTGTAAAAACTGAATTTACTCATTTCCAATTTTATTTTTACGATTTAAACGTAGCACATACGGTCTAACATCAGCCTTACCTTTTTTTTAAACTTCTAAATTAAATCCCAACCTCAAGTGACCCACAAAATTTCCATTAACGAGGGTTTGGTGGCGGGAGGGGGGGGGGGCGATTAGTTTTAACCAAGAGTAATAGCTGGTTAGTGTTTTATGCTGAGAAGTTCAAGTAAACTTCAGCGTTGTGCAATTTGAAAAAACAAAAATTGAAAAAAAGCTGTTAAGATTTCTAAGACAGGAAAAGTGTTGAAATCGCCTAAGTTTCATAAAATAATATTAGCTAACGATGTTCCAATATTATATATGAAACAACAAACTTTTTAATGAACAAATTATTTGTTGAAAAAATGTTTTCTATGATTTTCCATAATCATACGTGTTTTCTAGTTACATTGCAAGAAATTTGAACGGAAATTATGATATTAAAAAAATTTCTCTTAAGATTATAATTCTTTATATTATAAACAAATTTTATGAACAAATGCAGTAATCAGGAATTTTCGACAAATGCTCGAATAATGTATTTTTTTATTAAATTTGTTTTAAAAAATCATAAAATTTGTCAACTCATCATGAAGGTTGCCGAATTAATTATGAAGATCCCAACTAAAGTCTGATGTCGAAACAAAAAACAATTTTTCCGTCGACAGATGCCCCAATAATGCATTTTTTTATTAAATTTGTTAAAAAAAATCATAAAATTAATCAAAAAATTATGAATTTTGCTAAAATTGTCATGAAGTTCCCAACTAAAAAGACTGCCATTGAAAAAACCGAATATTTCTGTCGACAAACCCCCAAATAATGCATTTGTTTATTAAATTTATTTAAAAAATCATTAGATTAATCAAGAAATTATGAATTATGCTAAAATTATCATAAATTTCATAATTGAGAAAAATCTACGTAGAAAAAAACGAATATTTCTGTCGAAAAATGCCTGATTACTGCACTTGTACATTAAATTTGTTTATAATATAAACAATTATAATCAAAAGAGAAATTTTTTTACATAATATTGTTTTGATTCCAATTTCTCGCAACATAACTTGACAAAAACGTGTATTTATGGAAAATCGTAGAAAACATTTCTTCAACAAATAATTTGTTGATAACAAATTTTTTGTGTGTATTGTGTAATATTGGAATATCTTCAACTAATGCTATTTTATGCAACTTAAGTGATTTAAACTAATTTCCTGTTATTGAAGAGCACAGGGAACGTCAAATAGAAAAAATCAATTATTTCGTCATATTTGTTTATTTATTAAAAAATTGAACACCTAATTGAAAAATCAAGCTGGAGAACTCTCTTAGAAATCTTATTAGCTTTTTTTTCAAATTTTTTTTTACGAAATCGGTGAAGATTTGTGGGCTGTACGTTATTCTGAAGCAAATAAGTCATTTTGCTTCCCGATGTGCGGCTCCTTTAGGTACGAAACCAAATTTTTTTATTTTTTTTTTTACCAATGTTGTAGGACATTAAAAAAGAAACATTGTCCTTCTCTTGACTTTTTTTCATATCGTGCGTTATTTGGCTTAAAATATTGATTTTCGTGTGTTTTTTGAAATTTTGTAAATGCTATAACTCTGGTAAATTTTGGTGTTATAGAAAAAAGTCATTAGGATAAATTGTTCGCCTGTTTGAATACTATGAATATCTATATAGAACATTTTTGAATTTTGAAAAAAACTGGTCTCAAAAATTTTCAAAATACGTTCACTTTTTGAATTTTCATCAAAACGTGGACATTTGACAAAAACGGGGGGGGGGGGGGGGGGGGTCTAATTTTACACAAATCTAATATCTTCTCTTGACGAGAATGTAAAAATGTTTGTTTTTTCTATCATTCCGTGATAGTTTAATGTCTATGCAGATTCAGATTCATAATAATGGATACAACTCGAAGAATAAATTTAAATGCTAAACAAAAGGTGTGACCTGATTTTGAAACTGTGGACAGAATAGCAATTTATGTTAAAAAAATTGATTGCTCTGCTGCAACTGCAGTTTACCGATAGAAATATTGCATTTTTTTATTTCTATACGGAACGGTACAAGATATCATATATAAGTAGAGAGAATTTTTGTAGAACTTTTTTACAGTGAAAACTATTTTCTTAACATTTTTTCGTATCTGTGTTAAGCAAGAAAAATACGAAAATTCTATTTTAGGAAAAAAATGGTCCTGTCCACAACATTTGTTTAGCCTGCATAAGACTCACAAGATATGATAGTAAATTTTTTTGTTTAAACTGACAAAAAATATAATTGTGTTTTTTTTTAAGAAAATCGACTTTTAATATTTTCAGAAAAACCGCCGCCTTTTTGTTAATTTAAAATATTTTATAAATTTTCTCGCGGATTTCGAAAGAAAGAAGGTGCAAAGTTATATAACTTTAAAGACAAAAGTTTTTTGTTGATAGAAGCAAAAAATTCAAAGACGCATAACTTCCTCCAATCATTTCTTCTATGTTTCATGACGTTCAGATTGTCATGTATCAACAGTGTTAGTAAAGGAAAGATACCAACCTTTAAAGTGACGAGGTAAAATCCCTGGGGTTCAGGATGGTACCCACGATTGTAAGTTGGATAACGTGGATTAAACATCCGAGGAAAGCTACCAAATCCATGAGTAACAAATTGTTGTGGGGCTGCTGGTGGAGCATGCCTGAATGTGTACACCGTTGGTTCGCCTCTTTTCATGGCCAGAGCATTAAGCTCCACTGTCGGCGGCAAGTGACCTACAATAATTATTAAATCAATTTACCCAAAGGTTTCTAGAAACACAAGAATTTATACAGAATTCTACCAGAATTCAACTGGCATTCATTTTATATTATTGAAGGCTCGAATCAGTGACCAAAAGTAAATAGTTTCTTTTAAATAGTTACTCGTTACATTTATCCAGAAACAGTAACTATTAAAATCGTTATCTTTTCTTAGTTAAATTCGAAAATATTTCACAAGACTCTTTTTTATAACAATCAATTTAATTGATTTTGCAAATATTTAAAAAAATATTTTTACTAATAAAATTATGGCGGCTAGTTTTAGAAAAAATCTTTATAATAGCAGGAATCATATTAAATTCCCTTGAAAAAAGTGAGTCACCTATATTTAAAAAAATCATGCTACACTCGAAAAATAAAAAATAAACATGAATTAACTAAAATTCGAGTGCATTTAGAGGAATCATTTAGAAGCCCATTCGACAAAACTCATAAAAAGTCATAGCGAATTCTTTTCAAACTCAAAATATCCCAATTATTCCACAGATTTCATTAAACCGGAATAAATTTTTAGGAATTCAAATAAATGTAAAAAATTCTTAAGAATTCAAGGTGAGTTTAAAAGACTTCAGGGCAAATTAAAAACAAAAGAAAACAAATTGTTAACTTTTAATTAATTTGAATATAATTGTACAAAATTTTTAAAAATAATAATTTTCCCATCGAATTAAGTAAATTCTGAATGAACACAATTCCACAGAATTCAACATTTTAAATAAAAACTAACTAATTAAATTAAATTCGAGTGATTTTTAAGAATTATAAGGGAAGTGAGAAGAATTCCACAAAATTCACAAAAATGCAACTGAATTAAAAACCGTTAAAAATATTTGAAACGTTCATTAAAATCATTAATTTTTCAACACATTAAATCCAAGGGAATTCAAAAGAACTTGTCAGAGAGTCCAAAAATTCAAGGTGAGTTTAAAAGACGGTAGGTCAAATTTAAACAAAAAACTAAAAAAGTATAATGAATTGAGTGAATTTAGAAAAATTCATGTAAATTCATAAAAATACAAGTAAATTCAGAAAATTTCAGGGTTAATTTAAACATTTATGTAAGAATTTAAAAGAATTCAGGATAAATTAATAGGAATTTTGTGTAAATTCCAAATCAATTGAAAAAATCTAAATTATTTCATTTATTTCAGTCAAATTGGATTGGATTTAAAAGAATTCAACGAACTTCATACGAAATCACGATAAACTAAAAATAATAATTAAAGTAAGTAAAACACCATTTTTTTAAATCCCTAAAAATTCGATTAAATTCAGACGAATGGGAGTGAGTCGAATTAGTGGATAAGAATCCGATAAAATGAAGTCTTGAGGATGAATTGGAACAAATGAAAATCCAAAGAAGATCAATTGAATTCAGTGGATTTGAAAGGAATTTAAAGGAATTCAGTATTAATTCAAAGGAATTAATAAGGATTTAAAATGATTGGATAAAATACCTAAGTATTAAAGGTGTGTCGAAAAGACTTCAGGTAAATTAAAAAAACACACAAAAATATTCTAAAATCCACTTAATTGGATGGGTTTGAGTGCATTTAGAAGCATCGAAGTGAATTCAAAAGAAATCAACGAGCATTAAGAATTCAAAAGAATTCAGTGAAATTATTTCAATAATTTTAGTAAAATTAGAGTGAACTTAAAAGAATTAAGGGCAAATTCCACAGAATTGAAAATGTTAAAAACCAAAAAATAAAATCAAGAGGTAATAAGAATTCGATGGAATTCATAAAAATTTAAGAAAATTGAAAACAATACAAAAATATTTTTTAAATGCATTAAAATCATTAAATTTTGAATAAAGCGAGCAAAATTCAAAGGAATTCAGAAGAATTTATTTACATATCTAAGAGTTAAAAAAATTCACGTGAATTTAGAAAAATTGAAGGATTAATATAAAAAAAATTAGATAGATCCTTAAGAACGTACACGAATTCAGGGTAAATTAATAATAATTGTTGGCGAATTACAAATAAAGTGAAAAAATTTGTAATATTCAATTGATTTCAGTCAAATTGTAGTAAATTTAGAGAAATCAAGGGATATCAAGAGAGTTCGATGAAATTCATACGAAATCAAGATAAATGACAATTTATTCAATTAAATAGAACACAATTTTTAAAACCCACAAAAAATCCGTTGCATATAATTAGTGAATAATAATCCATAAGAATTCAAGCTGGATTTAAAAGTCTTCAGGGTGTATTAAAAAAAATCCAAAAAAAGGTACATTGAATTCAATGGATTTCACGGGATTTTCAAAGCATTCAGAATGAATTCAAAAGAATTCAAAGGAATTGAAACAAAATTCAGTAAAATGAAGAAATCATTGGGTTGTCTTTCACAATGTATTGAAAGAAGTAACTATATTGATTATTGTACTAAAGAGTGATATGAAAAAATAAAAGTGACTAAAAGTGAATTTCAATCTAAGGCTTTAACATGTAGGGTTGTTTATCATCAAAATTTAGGAATAAAATGATAAAATTACCGGAAGTAGAAGGACATTTTCCTGGGACCCTCATTGCTCTGGGGGGTTTGGGTGGTGGTTGCCTGTACCAAGTTTTTGTTAAAGCTTCACTGGCTGCACTATGTTGAGCTTTTTTTATACTGGGACCTTCAGCGACGTATTCTTCTTCACCCAATTTCAATGTGACTGTAAATCTTTTTTTATGGGCAGGCCCCTGTTCGTTGGTTAATCTGTACTGATGTTGTATCTTGTTAAATCTAGCCAGCTCATTTACTAAGCACATAGGAGTTTTTTCTTTCATGTTTGCCAAATTTAAATTCGTCCCGTTGGCATGATTCTGATTTAATTGGTCATCGATAGACTCCTCAATTATTCCCTCGTTATTCGGGGATTTGTTTTGCTCGAGGTTTCCTTGTTGAATGTTCGGTTGATTCTGAAGAGTCATTGTGTTTAATTGATCCTTCGACAACGTCATTGGCAAATCAACATTAAGAATGGCACCTGTATAAAGTACATAATCTTCAAAAACCGGAAAAATAAAATCAAACCAAATTTTATTCATTTGAAGAAAAATTTTAATAATTTTACAAGTTTACGTGCGTGCATGCATAAATATTTATATTATCACAGATTTATATTCAATAGAACAAACAAGATAAAGCTGGAAAAAATCTTATAAAAATTGCATTGTGATTAAGAGCGAAAATAAAATAAACAGGAGAAATAATGAGAATGAGTTGTGAAGAAACTAAATAATAACAATAAAAAAAAGTAAGAAGAAAATTGAAATTTGATAATCTCCGAAAAATGTATAGAAAATTGCTTTTATATCTCGAATGTTTGGATATCTTTGGCAATAAGTTTCATTGTTAAAGAACATCTGGATTATGAATAAACCACAGACCTTCGATGCAGCCTGTAGGCCCAAAAAATTCCTCCCAACTGTCTGGAGGATTAATGAATTCGACTTCGACTTTTCCTGCATTGCTCCCAACCAATAGCATCATTATACTTGCCAGTACTACAACGCGACGTATCGCTAACAAAAATAAAAAGTACCATATTTACTTTGAAATGATATAGTTCCTTGATTATACTTCTTTGATAAAACAAGCTTTTGAAATATTTGTTTTTGGGTGTGGGATTTTCTCACTTTTAAATAATTTCGAAAACTTCAAAAAAAATTTATAAAAGAATTTGCGTAAAATTAATTCCATTGTTCCGGAATTTTTTAATCATGGAAAAATATCATAAACTCAGTTTTTTCACATGTGACCTATTGCGGAAGTCGATAAGCCTGTTTGAATCTTTTTGCAAGGATTCTATTGACTTGGAATAATGTATTAAGTAGAATAAGTAAATTTCTGTGTCTAATATTTTCTAAGATTGAAGATATAAGCAACTAAAAAATTCATTATTACACTAATTTCAAAATATTATGTATAAACATTTTTGAAACAATAATTAATAATGTCGTAATCCTAGCAGTTTCAAAAATGAAAATATATCGTATTTACTGAACAGGAATTAAAATTGTATTATTTCTTCATAAAAGCGTTTAAAATCAGATAATTTTAAATTTTTTAATCAGAAGCTCTCAAAGTAAAACATTTTTAGATTAAATTTTGAGAAGTGCAAAATTTGGCTACGAAGCAGTTGAATTGTATCATTCCTAATACAAAGCGTTTAAACTTGAACATTTTTATTTTGAATTAAATGATTTATAAACTGAATGATTCAAAATTAATACTTCGAAAATAGTTGGACAATTTCAAGACGTTAAAAATGTAAAAGGGTGGCCGCTTTAACTACAGAAAAAATGCCGGTCATTTCTCGATTCGCAGACACTTTTCACGATCAATAAAATTGCAAAAATCAAACTTTAAATCTAAAAATTTCTCCATTTAAGAAAATAAAATCTGAGTCGCAAATAATTTTAAGTAATTCCAAGCCAGAAATATTAATAACTGAACGATTACATTTTAGTTATAAGCACTTCTTAAATTAAAAGTAAAATGAATTTTATTTTAGGCAGTTTAAAAATCCTGAAAATCTTCAAAATTTTGATTTTAAATTTTGGAACATCTACATGCTGTTTTTAATTTTAAAAAATTTTTATATTATTTTGGAATTGTTTCCAGAACTTCTAAGCATATTTTTCAATGATTCAAATTCTTTTCCACAATTTTTTAAATGCTGCAAAATATAAATATTTTCTTTAAATCTTCCAGATTCATTTTTTAGAGTCTTTTTAAATATACTCTTCAAATTAATTTATCAAAATAAAAACATATTCAATTATCATAGGAATCTTGAGATTTTTTTTTATTCTTTTGAAGTTTTTCAAAATTCTTAAAAACCTACTTAATTTTGCGTTCGAAATCTGTTGGGCTATTTTCACCGAACATTCAGTACAAATAGCCAGATTTTGTCGGTATACGTAGAAACTTTCTTGAAATTATTTGAAAGCATTTCCAATTTTTAATTGATTTTGAATCATTTCAGACCCTCTAAATATCTCTTCAACTTACTCTTTTTTCTAGGAATTATGGGTATTCAATGTTTATTCTACATCAAAATTCAACAATTTCACTTGTAACTTAAATTTTCCTAAATAGAACAATTAAAATTGTAACGTTCAAAAAATTTTTTTGTCTAGTTTAGAATATTTGATTTATAATTATTGACTTTAAATGAACAGACAAATATTTTTAAATATTAAGCAATTTTTTTTTCTTAATCACAAAATTTAAATTATCAAACTTTACTCGAAAACAATATTTCAAATTTAATAAAATCTTCTAATTATGAATATATTATTTTGAACCAGTTTAATTTTTATCGTTGCAATCTGAAAATTCTTAAATTTTAAACAGATTCCAAGTCGTCATGTAAAATCAAATATTCACCTGTTAGTCCTTAATGTACAGTTCAATTTTGAAAAATAATTATAATTTACATTCACAGTTGGTAAAATAAAATTTCTTTTATTCCAAAATTGAAGATTTAAAACGCTTCTAATTTTTGATTGTGTAAGTCTTCGAAAGAGCATTTTAAAATTCTTTAAATGAAAAATATAGGCTTGAAAATGTAAAATGGTAAACTGAATTATATCATAATAGAAAAAGACGACAATATTAACTAATTATTTTAAAAACTGCTAAAATCAAACTTGAACAGATTTTTTCTGAACACTTGTGAAATTTCCGGCCAAAAAATAAATTTACTGTCATTTTCCGGGCTCATAAAATTCCCGGTTTATCGGGCACCCTGTTTAATATATTTTGATTCAAATTTTGGAAATTGGATAATTTAAAATTCAAGGAAATTAATATTGTATTATTTGTAAATAAAAGCGTTCAAAATTTAATTTTTCAATTTGAAATTGAAAAATAAAATGTATCGTTCAAAGTCAAAGCATTTGAAATTCTATAAGTTTTCATTTTTATTACAAAAAAAAAAACATAATTTAACATTAGAACTGCAAAATTAAAACTGATGAAAGGCAAAAATTGAACATTTAGCTTTCAGCCTGAAAATTTAGAACTCCAAGATTTGTACTATTCAAAGTTAAGGAAATTTTTTAATTACTGAGGTATCAATTTGAGATCGTTCAATTTTTATTCAACTTGATTTTAAACAACAAAATTTTTAATATTTTAAATTTAAAATCGTTTAATTTTTAACATTTCTTCTATATTGACTATCTATGATTTACTTTAAAGGCTTTCAATATAAAATTTCTAAATATTTAATACCAAAATTGTCCTGTAATTCTGAATATTTATTTTATTTAAGATTTTGGATCACCAAATCTTTAGTTTGAAGGCTTCAAAGATTAAATTGCTTTAGAATTATGCATTCAAAGCCATAATTTTAAATTTAAATGTGTCAAGTGACATTCAAAGTGATTGGATAGATTTTTTATTTAAACTTTGCAAATTATATGTTTTCTAATTAGAAACTTCGAAAGTTAATGAATTCAAGCTTGAAGTCCCGGATTTCTCCTGAGGGGATGGGTACCCTAAATGGGTAACAATACACAAATTAAGCATAGAAAATGATAATTGGTGAACTATATCATTACATTGTAAACATACCAGGAATTTTTTCTAAAGGGAGTTTCCGTTCAATTATCAGACACTCTGATTGTTTTGAATGTTTTGATTCGCTTATTTTTAACAAAATTGAGTTTACCCTTCATTTTATAAAAAATACTTCTGTCAAAGATATATATTAACAGAAATGCAAAAATTGATGCTTGGTGCTCTTGTCTAAATTAGTTTTTTCCACTAGTTGGGAGTATATTAAATTTTCTGATAAATTATATCGATAATAGTTATCGTTAGTATTATTATTTGATGAAAAAGTATTATTGATTAAGAAACATAAATGAAGCCTCACATCCAAAAACAAATTTTCATTTTAGAAATCAAAACTTGAGTATGTCAATAATTTGTTCCATTTTTATTTTTCCTTGATAATTATACTCATCCAAATAATATGTTCGCAAAAAATAAAAATGCTTTATATTTGGTATAATGTATGAAAACCAGTTATCATGAATTTACAAAATTTACTTGTATCTGCAAGTGTGATTTGCGCATTCAAACCAACGGTTTCATAGAAAAATTAATTTTTGTTATTACATAAAGATTTTAGAGAACAATGACTCTACTTGAAATTTTATTATTTAACAGTGCGAAGCAATAGAAGAGGAAAAGTGAAAGGATTCTAATAGTTACGAGGATATAAAGTATTAGATTTTAGAAACAACACCAACGTTAGTCACAAAGCAGGAAGTAGAATGCTTTCTAAAAATATTAAGTAGGTACAGTTTAGTTTTCCAAATTCATTCATCCTATTTTTGAGCATTTAAAAGGGTAGAAAGATATGAAAGTAAAAACTTACAAGGGGATCAATTCTAGTCAGATTTTGGTCAATTTTAGTTTTGGTTCATAATTTTTGTCCATTTTGAATTATCCATCACGAGCCATTTATAATTTGGCAAAACATACTTTAAATCTGTCAGTAGCTTTGGCTTCAAGATTTAAAAGTTCTATGTACGGCTTTTCGTAGTACTCGGAAATTCGAAGAATTTATCATAACGACTTTATTCGATAAAAATAAAATTATCAGAGTTATAGCATTTTCAAAATAGAAAATAAGAAACGAAAATGGATATTTTAAGGCAACCTACGCAAGATATTAAAAACGCCAAGAAAAGAAAAACGATGCTTTTAAAAGCCCTACAGAATTATCATAACGATTTTTCGAATATTCTTGTAAAATCGAAAATTACAATTTTTATGGGACAAAAAATAATAACAAATCAAAAATTCCATTTTGCGTTCAAACTATGTAAGATGCGAAAAAAGATGAATAGACCAAAATTGTGCACCCGAGAAAGATCTACAATTTTTGTATTAATAAATTTCTGATTTGATGCGTAGTTTTTGTTTTGATCGTAAGAAGCAACATTAATTTTAAAAGTGCTATGCAAAAATGTATCAATTTAATTTCCTTCGATAATCTTACGAAAATATACGAATAATAATTTGTTAATGCCCTTTTTCACGGGAAGACTGATTTTTTAAACTTTATCATGTTTTCCACACAAATTTATTTTATATCAATGTTATTAATATCTGGTGGGCTTCCCATAAGATACTTTAAAAACTCTGGTTCTTGTAAACACTCATCAATTACCTGATAATATGCGAAGTTTAGAAACCTCGTTCATACTTCTGATTCAAAATATAATTGGTAAAAATTATGGAAAAAATTAATAACACTTCTAGAAAATAGATTTGCTTGCGAAAAGAATGATGAGGTTAAAAAAATTCAGTTTTTCCGTGAAAGAAAGTACACTCCAAGTCCCATATAATAACAGTTTCGGGGGGTTGCCTCACAGTGGCCTTGCTACTAAATCGGTACCCTCGAAACGTAAACAGTCAGGGCCGCCTGAACCGTTTTCAATTTGAATACATAATATTGCGCAATATACTTGACTGGGTACTCGCGCACTGCGACCCTCTCAAGACGAGATCATTTATTTCATCATTTAAAAATATTATTGAAATGAAATTATAGTCATAAAAATGTTAATAAATAAAAAATTAATTAAAAACAAAGTGAAGGCAGCCGATCTTAAGTATGGTTTTCCAACAGAAAAATGTTATGTTTATGTTTCTGTATGACTTGTGGCAGATATTTCAAGACGGTTTTCTCGAAAATGGCATATTACTGCTTTGGCAAATTAATACTCAGGTACTGAGCTTTCATTGCAAAAATTATAAACCGAAACTAAAATTGACAATTGCCAGTCTCCCCTTGTCAGAAAATTCTTGCCAAGTTCCAAAACACTTTATGAATCATTAAAATATTTACTTTATGCAAAAACAGATTTTTTAAATTATATTATTTCAACACATTTTTTTATTTAAATAAATGCACTATGAATAATACGTAATTAAAACCAAAAAATGTAAATTAAAATAGATTTCTGTTCCATGGCTCAAGCAGTAAGCTAGTATTATAATGTTAAAGTCAAACACAATATTGGATGCTGGAAAGAGTAATACGTACAACGGCTCGAGGTTGAATAAATGACTGAATGATTAAATAAGTAAGGAATAGCAAAAAGATTTTGAAATGTTAGAAAATTTCATATAAACTGAGAGAAAAAAATGGTTAATTTACAGTGAAAACAGAAGAATTGAACAATTTAAAGCGCATTATAAAAATTACTCGGCTGGTAAAAAAAACCAGCAGAAATAATTTTCAACTAACTTAATTTCTGTCTCGCATGCAAGATGAAGTATAAAAATGTGACTAAAATTTGAATCTAAAACTGTCAGAAATAAACTTATAAATAAAATTAATTGAGAAAATGCTTTAAACATACCATTTTGGCCCATTACGTGACGCTGGTTACCATGCGACAACCCAGGATGTTGCATATGATGAGCCATATGGGGTTGGGGTTGATGGTTGGGCATCGACAGTATTTGATGTCCTGCATGTGGATTATTCCGATGTGAATGGGGATGCTGAGGTTGCTGCGGAGGGGCCATAGTAGCCTGGTGCATCGGACGCATCGGACCTCCCATTCTTTAAATTTAAAAAACAGAAATATTCATCAAACAGGGTGCCTACTAAAATTCAGAAAAAAATGTCATGAAATTCCCAGGTTTCCTGATTTTTTAAGGTACCATTTTTCTTTATAAAGGGCCATGAAATCGTAAGAGTAATTTGCGTCGATCTAACATAATTAAGATTATAATTCTTAATTATTTATAATAAAAAAATGGATGTTTAAAATTGCGAAAATTGAACAAATTGGCAAAATGCAATGGAGAAATATACCTATAGAAAGTACTTTGCGATGCCTGAAATTTGTAAGAGAAGTTGAATACGTCATGAAATATGTACAAGGTAATTATATAAGCAAATGACTTTGCGAATTTTGCCTGGCAAAAGTGGCCTAGCATGCTTCTTGTTACAAAATAAAAATCCCGCATGTGGTATATGTCATTCAGGTTTCATTTAACATAAATAATACTTGTACACACTAATATTTAGTATATTATTTTTTTTTTTCAATGCGAGTTTCCAACGTCTATGGGAAACGAAAAATAAAAAATTTCCTTACCTAAAGCCTGAATTTTGTATCACGGAATGCCAAGTATTTATAAAAAAAATTGCATCCCCCTGTCTGTCGAGAAAAGCAATCGTTTTCAAGTCTCAAAAATCGATAGAAAAATGAATTTTGTAGATTTTAATGATAAGTAATTGCATAAAAAGAAGTTCCACCCACTCAGCTATCGGTAAAACAGTTATTTTCAATTCCTAAATCTTAAAAATCTAAAAAAAACTCTAAAATTTGTGCCAAGTTTCTTACCTAAAATCTGAGGAATAAATTTAGTAGATTTTGATGGAAAATAATTGTTAAAAAGAAGTTGAATACCAATAGATTCCGGGGAAAGAAGTTTGAAGTTGAAAACGCTTATTTTTCTTGGCAGCTGTTGGGATGAAACATTTTTTTGCAATTATTTACTGTCAACATCTACAAAATTCATTTTTCAAATTTTAGGAAAGAAACTTTGAACATATTTGAGAATTTTTACATTCTCATCCCAAGAAGAGGGTATTCGTTTTATGCGAAAATTTAATTTCGCGGCCTTTTGACACATTATTTTATGGCCTGAAAAGAAGGAAGTTCGCCAAAGAGCCATTTTTGACCAATGCTTCTGGTTTTATCCATCGAAAATGCTTTTTTTATATAAAAACTTCCATTTTCCAGCAAAACTAGATTTGATATGAATAAAAAGTTGAAATCTAAAAATTTTCACTTCAAAAATACAAACAAATTTTTTTAAATGATGTTTTTGATAAGACCTGTATTTTTTATTTGAACAGTGAAAAATGTTAGAAAAATAAGAAATTCCATTTTTCGATCATGTTATGCAAGATACAAAAAAAATTTGTAGGCAAAAATTGTTGACCGAAAAAAGATCTACAAATGCATTGTTAAACATTTGTTGATAGGGCGCAAGTTTTTTGTTTTATTCGTAAAAAATAACATTAAAAATGGTTAATACATTTTTTGGAAAAACTGCACAAAGATACAATAAAATGTTCAGGAACAAAATTGTTCGTCTAAATTAGATCCAAAAATTTGCTTTTGAAATTTTTTTAATAAAATGTGTACTTTTTTAAATTATAAAAATAAGTATTCACCAAAAGTAGGATTTTTACATTATTTTCCAATGTCTGAATAATGATCAGTCCCGAACCGAGATACAGAAATTAATATAATATACATTGAACATAATAAAGTTTAAACTATATATAAAAATTCGCGTTTCGGGTAATTTTTAACCGAGTCCACGCAGCGGCAGATTTTCAAGGGGTTTAAAACTAATGCTTTCGTTATCAGCTAGGGGGTTAACGTTTTTATGCAATTATTTACCACTAAAATCTACAAAATCCTGCTTCTAAATTTTATGTAAGAAACTTGGAACAGATTTTAGAAATTTTTTCGAGTTTTGACGCTAAGGAGTTGAAAACGATAACTAGAGCGTAGAACATTTTCATTAATTATCTACCATTACAATCTACAAAACAGATGTTTCAAATTTTATGTAAGGAACGTGAAATAGATTTAAAGAATTCACTAGATTTTTGAGCCTTAGGGGTTGAAAACGACTGCTTTGTCTGGAAGCTAGAGGGATGACACTTTTTTAGCAATCATTTGTCATCAAAATATACAATATTCATCTACTAGATTTTAGGTAAGAGACTTGGAACACATTTTAGATTTTTTTACCGATTTCTGAGATTTATAAAAATAATTTTTTTTACAAATAGTTGATATTCAACAATACAAAATTTATTCTTAGGATTTTAGGTAAGGATATTTTTTATTTTTCGTATCACATAAATTTTGGAAACTACAGTTCCATCTGTGAACATGTAAGATTAAATAATTACTTTTTTCATTTGTGAACGTTCTATTTAATATGTCAGATTTAGGGAGTTTTCGACAAATGCTTGCAGGCTATACTTAAATAAATTAATACTAAAAAAATAATTAATAATTGAATTTGTTTCTAAAGACCATGAAATTGAATAATGATTTCAACAAATGTGTATTTTATTTACAAAATTACAAAAGTTATAAAAAAGTTTCTTTTACCAATAATTTTTTTTTATTATGCTAAATAAAAAGGATCAATATAGTCGAGACTTGTTTACCTTATAAAGTTAGTAGCTAATTTAATTTTAACGTCTAATCTACTAAAATTACAATCTCGTTATGCAATAAGTTAACTCTAAAATATTTAAAAATAAATCCTAATAATTTAATCAGCCGTGTATCACTTTCCTTGTTTTAATCAAACTTGCTATGCCTTTTAAAACTATAAGTGAAATATGAATATTACTAGCCTCAAAGAAAAATTATCGACATACCTACTAATTTAAATTTTATAATATTATTTATTATTAAAATTTAAATAAAAAGTTTTTCCTAGTTCTCTCTATTGAGTTATGAACTATTTTTCCACTATTTATTCTGGAATGGAACGAATTAAGTTAGCTAGAGGTATAGATTAAAATGGGAATTTAAATTCCCTTCGGATTTCATTATCTACTTTGAATACATTTTTTAAATTAAATAAATTTTTAATCAGTTTAAAAAATTTGACTGAATGAATTGATTTCGGAAATATGTTGTATTACGAACTCTTCAGTGTATTATGTCTCTACATATCCTAATTAGTAACTGTCAAGGAATTTGAGCGTAAGTGTAAATTGTTGAAACCTGATGCATCACACGTATTTCAAATTGATAAACAAACTACGAAAATGATTTGATTATTTTACTGCAAATGAATAAGTTTTCAATTTCAAAAGAACAACAAAAAATCACAATATTAGTAATTTAACCAAATCAAAATACACGTTAAATATATTACTGTATTATAAAAATCCAATGTTGCTTACTCAATTATTTGTCAAAGGTTACAATTCTTTCAAAATTCTAGGAAATTGTTGTAAACCTTTTTCAGATATGTTTTAGTATTGCATTTTAAAGCTACTGATTAAATTTTTTTAATCTTTAACGGAAACTCTTTCAAAATAGAACATGTAATTACAAAATTTTTAAATTAACATTTTTGGAGTTTTATTAATTCATTACTGCAATATTTCATCACCATAGGCTTCCTACGTTTTTGATCAATAATTAATTAATAACACCGAAAGGTTGTTTAAAAGAATCGATATGAATAATTTAATCTTATTCTCAAATAAAATATCTAGAGAGGTTACATTTATAACATAAAATATGCACAGGACATATATGTAGAACCACAAGGTGCTATCTCGTGCCACGTTGCCAGATTATAATCATACAAATAAAAAGATATGACAATCAGCGTACAATTCAAAACGGCTTCCAACGTCAAAATGATGGAAGATTATGGTAATGTATGGCAACGTTGTGAACATCTTTGGCTATTTTTCCAGCACAAAGATTTAAGAGAAAACCAACTTCATTATCAGTAAACAAGGTCTTGTACGAATTACCCAATTTTGAAAAACCTCTCCTGTAAAGTTGGAAATATCAGAAATAGCATGCTACTCGGTTCTAGGGTCATGATTTCTCAAAACTTAAAAAAAAACCCCACATCAATAATGCCGTATGGTTCGTTTAAAATTAACTTCGGAATTCTTGCTCTTCGCTTATTTCATAGCCTTGAATCTTGATCAGAGGTCGAAAAACTTCAGTTTCAAAATTCGCTCACTTTCCAACTGATTAATTGTTCCATATTACTGGATACCTAACAAACAATATTCTAATCGGGTAAAATTTTTAATAGAGAATGTTTTTTAAATGGAATAAAATTACTTAAACCTTGAGTTTATTATTCTCATTGCGAAAAAATCCAAAATAATTCCATTGATTTCAGTAAAAATAGAGTGAATTTAGAGGAATTTAAGTGAAATCAGAAGAGTTCGATAAAGTTCATAAAAAATACAAGGTCAATTAAAAAGAAACCAAGTTTTTAAACAACTTTTTAAAATTTATTGAATTGAGTAGAATTTAATAGAATCAAGTGAATTAAAAAATGCCACGGATTTCTAAAGAATTCTTTCTAAAAAACTCTTTAAAACCCTACAAAATCCCTCACTTGTTGAGAATAAATTCTTCTAAATTCATTAAAATATAAAAAAGTCCCGTGTAATTCTATAAAATTTCATGATACTTCCTGCAATTCTGAAAATTTAATTAAAATACCTTAGGAACTTTTAAAATCCCTTAAAATCATTGAAATCCTAGGAAATCTTGTAGAATCACTTGGAATCTTTTAAAATATCCTGAAACCTTATATGTCCAATAAAATTATTTAAAACCTCATGAACATTTTTTTAATCTTTTAAAATCATTCAAAACATTTGGAAAATTCTGAGTTTCTTAAATATTTTCAAAATGACTTAGAATCTGCAAAAATAACCTAAAATCTTTCAAATCCCTTGGAATTTTTAAAAATACGCTAAATTATTTACAATCCTCTGAAATCCCAGCAAATTATTGAAATTTATTAAAAATTCCTTTGGTAACTTTTAAAATACTTCTATTTTTAAAAAACTTCTGAAATCTTTAAAATTCTTGAACCTTTCAAATTATCCACGCATATTGAAAAACTACTTGGAATCTTTTCGAAAACCCAAAAATATTTCAAACGGTTTGAAATCTCTTGAAACTTCTTAAAGCTCTAGAAAATTCATTGAGATTGCTAAAAATACTCTACAATCATCAAAATCGTTTGAAATCCTTCCAAATTATTAAAATCTATTAAAATTTGTTCAGAATCTGTTAAGATACCCTAAAATATTTCAAGAAAATTCAATAATAGATGTAGAACTGAATATCAATATTGGTTCAGCTATGGGTTAATTTATTAAATGATAATTGATTAAAATGTGATTTGGGGGGAAAAAAATAACTAAAAATAATGTTGTGGCAGCCCTGATTATTCTTGATAGTTACTTAAAGAGCTTTTTACCGAAATTCACTGACTTTTAATACATTTATTTTCCAAAATCCTTGACTTTTACATGATTTCCAGGTTCTTCTAGGACCTGCGGCAACTCTGCTATTCTCAAAATATTATATTTTATATCTCTTTTTAAGTAAACGGTATTCTAAATTGCAAGAATACCGAAATTAATTCAAACTGAAACTGATTTTTATTTATTATTTTTCTTCATCACTCTTTAAAGCTATTTAGCACTCTCGAATTTTTTTTTAATCATTGGAATACTTTAAATTATTTTGTATAGAAACACTTAGTATCGTGACTTTTTCCATTTAGCACGATCATAGTAAATTTATAGGATCCGCAGATTTACAGGACCCTCGGGATATTATATCAACATTCTGGAAAATAAACCATGAAAACTGAGACACTGTCTATGGTTATGGAATTTTCCATAAAGTTATCCCTAAAAGAGCTGCAAAAGGAGTTAGAATTACGGAAAATTCTGTACCCACAAGCGATGCGCAAAATTAAACGATTTCTAACTTTAAAATACCTCAAGTCGTGTATGTCCACCTGAAGACGACGTTGGGAGTGAAACCCGATGGACATTATTTGTTACAACTAACCTAATTCCATATTGAAAATCATTTTTAAAAGCTTCATGTCACAACAATATATTGTAATCAATCATTTTAACATAAAAAGTTCGCCTATGTCAAATTCCGAAGTTAATTTAAAATTCATACGGGCTTTGTGATGTACAGATTTTCTTGAATTGAAATAATTAAAAAACGGATAACAGTTTGTTTCCACTTTTCATTTTGTGTCCCTTGATGTTCTTGAAAAAATCACTACCAAATTATACATACAGCTAACCTAGTTTTGCTGAAATGGAAAGAAAAATCCGAGCTTAAGGTTGAAATTTCCGGATATTTTCTAGTAATTAAATTCATACCACATAATAATTTCCAGAGCAAAAATTATGAAATTGAAGTGAAATAATATTTTTCATGCGGTAATTAAAATACAATTAATGAAGATGACAGGAAGACACAGATATTTTTTCAGTGTTTTGCACAATATATTATAGATAATTCAAAAATATTAAAAAGTTGGGAGTGAAAACTATAATTTTGTGCATATATTACATAGGCAGTGTCTACGTGTTCCGGAAAAATACAGCTATTTTTACCAAAATTTGGGTACACGTAGCCACAGCCTTATGTCACTCACAAGTTGGGATTCCGAAATTTGAGGTACGGATAGCTCACATTCATCCAGAACCCAAACGTATTTCACACCGGTAATTGGTTTCGATCTCAGTAAACTACATTCGAAACCGCGGAGCTCAATCACGATGTTTTAATTGTAAAAAGTAAGTATTCAAGTTTTTCTTTCTTTTGTGTAAAGAGGTAAGTTAGAAACAAAAGACTACTAACTGAGTAAATCTAATTATTTCAGATGTTAAGTGCAAGTACTTTAACACGTGTTGGAACTGTATTAACTAATATAATCGAATAAAAACTAATTGGAAAATAACGTGTCCACCCGGTAAATTAACTATGGAACGAGTCTAGAATTTCAGCCATGATATGCAAGCAAATAGTGAAGAACGATATCAAAGCGAACGCCGGTAAAACCGTTAAAACTCGATGTCAAGTTTCCCCTGGCCGTGAAACTATCCAAATCATTTGCAATATATTATATTCTATAAATAAATCAGTCGATATGCAGTGGGCTTGGCCCGGCTGTGAACCACCGATCATTTCAGAGAATATTCTTACCGTAGTCTGCACTATTTCACAAAAAAGTTTCAGCTGTCTCGTCGATGAAATTTTCGGCGAAACAGACGATAACCCTCTTCTACAACCACTGTCAGGCCCTTTCGAAAGGCAATTGGCAAACAGTAAAGAAAACGAGTCTGTAGACTAAAATGCGGCCATTTTGCTGTAGACTCCACTGTTCAAAGGGAAGACTGCCTACCGTGTGTGTACCTGCCTAACTGGCTATCTATCGAACTGCTATCGATAGTGAATTCAAGAAACAGATACAAACAGTTTTTTAAAAAGAATTCTAATTTGAAAATACATTATTGAAGTTCTTATAAGATAAGAAAAAATATATAAATTTGCTTGTTTATCTGCCTACCTTGTTTTTAGGCCTCAACAAAAAATATTTTGCGTTTTGTATTTTAATGGAACTCTCGAATAGTTTAGAATCGATTGCTATCGAATAGAGATGGAGGGCACAAGGGTCGCGCGGGAATTTTAATTTGAATTATCTCTAGGGTAAAAAAAGTAAGCAGAAAAGCAAAAATACAACGAAAATAATTTTGGGACTTGTCAGTAGTTTTCGTTGTGCGATTCAGAATAGCTATTGAAATTTTTTTTATATTTCGGTTCATTCTCGGTCTCCTAAATATTTTGCTGGTGATTATTTTAACGTTCTTCGATAAATATGATATTTTTCCCCTCGTATTTTTTCCCCATTGATAGTTAAAGAATTAGGTTACATTTGAAGTAAAAACAGATACAAGTACACACTTTTTTCTGTAATTGATGCTTGTCCTTTTTAAATTTGCAATGATCATTAGATTTATTTTCAATAATTAATTTCGATACATTCAAATACATATCAAAATATCAAAATTTCCGGGCATGCGCATTTCTGCTTTTAGCATTAATCGTTAATTTTCTTCACGCATCTCGAAAAAAAGTATTAAGAAAATTATATATCTTACTTAAAATAGCTTGCAGATAATTGAGAAATAGTTTTTCATTTCTTTAAACTGAATAAGCATGATTGATAAAATACTAGAAGTAATTAAACCGCCTTTTTTTATTTAACTTGCCCCACCCTTCGTTAGCGACAGTGCTGCCTCCGCAAATGCCAAAATTGGCTTTTGGCAAGCTTTCACCTCTACGAGAAATCTCTGCAGCACTACTACGCATGCGTGAATAATAGCTTTCCATTTATGACAGAAGAGAAAAATTCGGTATTCTGTTCAATCTCTATTCTGCACCAATGACAGAGCTTTAATTTAAGCATGCGCAGTAGTGCACCTGAACATCAATGGAGCACTGATTGACAAACACTGGTAAAGGTAAACTGTCAGTGGGTGGCAGAGTGAGGAAGTGCATTAGTGCAAAGCCGCTGTAGAGTTTTGTTTCGCATTTTTTAAATAATTATAACCAAAAGTAGTGTAAAAAAATAATGTGCAGTTCAACCCGTCATTTTTGTTGTATATAATATTAACCATTTAGCCAATTATTAACTATTCTTGTACTTAGTATAATGGGAAAATAAGCTCAGATTTTTGTCTCCTGAGATGGAGGAGTCTGTCAAGAAAGCATGCGTGAAGTAGGTTATAAATGACATTGATATTTTTTCTAAACGTGCACATGTTTTGCGTTTTTTTGCACACTGCGTGTCCTATTAAATTTTTCCAAGTGGTTTCACAATTATAGCGGCAAATTAAGAAAAATTGTCTTGTGACGCGAAGTATTCGCGTGATATGTTGTCACTCAGGTTGAGTTTTTGCAGTAGAGAGACTATAAGATTATTGTCTGACTATAATTTATTTATTCTGTGTAAAGTCACATCGAAACAAGTATCATCAAGAGAATCAATTTGATAAGGTGAGCTGTAGAGTAATATTAATTATATCAATGTATCCAAGGATTCGCTAAGTTCTGTTAAATTTAAAATAAGCGGACTTGGCAGTGCCTGTCGTAGTTTTTGTTTTAGCGTTAATCAAAGAAAAAGAAACGTTTGGTTTATACTGATTGGTAATTGGGAAGCTGAGAATTTACCTCATACTTCTCTATAATTCAGAATTTCTTTGTAATTAGATAATTTTGCATGTAAATGCAGAGAAATGTTTTTATATGGTCATGGAATGCAATGTAGTTTCGTGAAACACTTCCTTTTTTATCATAACGAATCGTCGTGAAAGCATTCGATCTATTTTTCGTTACAGTTTTCGTATTGCATATTAAAGTAAGTGTCTGTTAGCTTTTACTTGTCATATTTGAGATTAGAATAGTTGAATTATTGTTTTGTTTAAATTCTAAAGACTCCTCTAGTTAAATGCTCCAAAATTGCATGCGAATTTTTAAGTTCTTAAATTCAAAGCTTGTAGCCGGATAAGCACGGTTGGGCTGCCCCAGCTTGGATTTGATTTATATTCGAGTGTTACACAGTTGCTACTATTATATAACTAACTTACTCTAAGTATCACCTTTAACAAAAATTACAATAGTTATGAACAAATTTTATTAAATCAAAAAATCAGTATATGATGTACATAGAACCAAGGCAGTCTTCAAATGAAATTGAGAAGCAATTCCTAGGGGTAATGTAATTTATTTCAAATCGGACAGGTTCTACACGTGATGTCGCAGAATCTACCCAGGACAAAATATAATGTATTTTAATGAAATTATGCGATAGGTAGCTTCTTTTTTTAAGTACCCACAGTTTTTGTTTTAACCCCTATAACTTTTGATCTAATTAAGATATTTATCAAATTACATTACGATTCTCAAAGCGTTTATCGCCTTACTTCGGAATGTTATTTTTTACGTTTTTAACAAAAAGTACACATCCTAGTAGAAAAATAATTAATATCAAATTTGTAGATATTTTTTTGGCGGACAAGTTATGTCTATTTATTTTTATTATGTATGTTTTTAACGAATAAAACAGTAACTGCACGGCCTGAAAAGTAATTAATAACAAATTTATAGACCTTTTTTGGGTGCACAAATTTTATATTATAGTTCTTTTGAAAATGATAACTGATAGTTTTCTTTTTATAACGAAAAATTTTCAGGATAAATTGTTCGACTGTACGAATGCTACGAATAGCCGTACATACAGTTTTTAAATCTTAAAAAAATGTTCTCAAAAATTTTGAAAATGCTCAACCTTTTTGAATTTTTATGAGAAATATCTGGCTAACGAACTTGAACTTCAGTTTCCGAAATTAAAAGAGTTTACCTACAGCTAATCTAATGAAATAATTCTTTCAAAAGTAATCGTTTTTACAGGCATACATACGGACAAGCGCATACGTAGAAGCCTGTTTTTCAGGTTCAGAGGGTCTCAAAACGTGGAAATTGACGAAAACGGGGAGGGAGGTGGAGTCAAATTTTACACAAATCTAATACATTCTCTTATGAGAATATAAAAAAGTCGCCTGGCGCTTTTATCATATAAACTTTGACTTCCTATGAAAACTTAAAAGATAAGCTTCAGACTTGTTCTTTAATTTGGGAAATTAAATTCTTGAAAATTACCTGAAACTCAACAAAAATATATTAAAATTTATCGAAGGCGTTTGTAAAGGTTTGAAAAATCATACTTCACATAATAGACAAATATCTGTGCAGAAACTGAGTGGGACTTTATATGTGGAATCATTTATCATAATCAGTCATTCATCATTTGAAAGATTACAAAATCTTTCCTCGAATTATCCTACGTTTAATTTATTTTAATAATCGGATCAAAACTAGAAATATATTCCCAAGAGTTTAGTACAACCTTTTCATCGTTAACCTTCATTTTTCATAGGGTGTAACTTTAAATTCAATTATGTATATAATGGAATATAAATTAAACTGAAGTCGCACCTTATAAAAAAGTGTAGGTGAACAGCTTTCCCAAAAATGAATATTGCATGAGTAAATATTTTGGATCAATACTCAGCAATTACATAATATTTAATCGTACTCTAGATGTAGATTTAAATATTACGCTTTAGTTTTGGTTTTTCCAAATTTTTAGGAAAAATTTGAGATTTTTTTTTAAATTTTCATAGTAAGGTGAAGACCCCAGTAAGTTACATGCGACAAGTGAATGTCATCCTAGATTTATTTCTTTATTTATTGAAAAGCTTAGTTGAAATCAAAATGTAAATGAAGGTTTAGTAAAAATCAGCATGCTTCAATATTGAATTGCATATTAATATGTCCGTGGAATAATTTTCAAAGCACACATGTGTTTTATTAATTAATTAATAATTAATTAATTAATAAGTATTAATAATCAATGCAGACATTGCTGCCGTCATGCTTTTAGCATTAAAAAACATTTACTCATCTTATCCTAGCAAAAAAAAACTCGTGATTGAAGCGTCCCCAACAGTGATGAGCTAAATCTTCAACTATTGAAAGCTAATGGTTGCACTTAGTAGGGTCTTCACCTTAGAGTGGAGGAAAAACGAAGTGAACTCATAAAAATATTTGTTTTCAATTAAAGAGACTTTTTTTATCATCGGTTTTTTCATTAAACCAAGGATAACTTCATAATAAAGAAAATCATTCTAAATCAAAGAAAACTGTTCATTAAATTTCAGGAGTTTCTTTGAATCAAAGAAAATGTTATTTGACTGAGAGCCAGTGAATCTCTGCCTGAGTTTAGGTTTTACCTAGTTGTCATTCTTATTTATTTAAAAGTGCATTTTTTCATGTTTGAAATCTAATAACTTTCAAAAGTGTGTGAAGATGATCTTTTAGTGTAAAAGAACGTCACGCGTAACAGTTATTTAAAAGTACACTGTTTAATATTTTAATTGATAAAAAAGTTGACAAGTACTTGAAAATTATTTTTTATTGTAAAGAAACATTACACGAAATATAAAATATAAATTTAATCCTTATCACCTATGAGTAAAAAGGTGGAAAATAAAATGGGCTTTACCTAGTTGTCATGTAATCATTTCTCAACAACCACCACAACTTTAATCATTTTCTTTTAATTTTGCAATTTTTACCTGCTTGCTGGCGAAAGTCCTGTACTAAAAATTTGTCAACGTTTGCTGATTGCAAATGCCTGACATTGTAGAATTCCAATTCGTACTTATTCTTAATATTTTATAAACTGTAACGGAATCGATTTACAAATTGGGAAAATCCCACAAACATAATTTACGATTGTTAGAAAATTCCGAATGATACAATAATGTGGCCCTCCGCAAGGAAAAGCCGAAAGGGGAAACTCGCGCATGTTAAGCCCGAGTCGAATTCTGTAGGCTGGAAAACGAGTGGCAGTTTTGAAATGCTGCTTTTTGAGAGAAAAATCTCATTTAACATTGACGAGTGCCATAATCCCACGTGTTAAATTTTTGTTCAAACTTAAAAATTACCCACTTTTGGTCACTTCCGGGATATAATTATAATGCCACAAGATATAGAATATAGATTGAAGTATGATTTTGCATCAAAATCCTAAAATTGCTCGCAAAAAACACGAATATCTTTTAATCTACGATCGACAAAGTTAGGCCATTTCCTTGCAGAACTTATCATATAATCCATGATCCATCACCATAAATATATACTTCCATAACCTATTGTTACTATAAAGAGGGATCCATACCAACTTAAAATTACATTCTAATACTGCATAAATGGTGCTTTTAATGCTAAGTAGAGACATTTTTCCATGCGTCAAAAAAGTGGCCTGGCGCCGCCAGGCCTTTAAAAAAAGTAGCCTGGTGGCGCGAGTACCCGTCATGTCTCGACTACACCACTGCAGTAAAGTAAACATAATTTGTTTAATTGCCATACTTTATCTCATAAAGCTAAGCAAATTTCTCTACAGATTTCTTTAGTTAAGGGTTGTAAACATAATTAGTTGAATTGCCATACTTTGTATTATAAAGATAAAAACCTTTTTTTACAGATTTCACTATTTAACGACTGAGTGCTATAAAGTTACCTTCTATTCACTTTCTTTTCTGTGTTTTTCTGCACGTAACTGTCGAAGTAATAGTAAGCAGGCCAATTTACATTAGGGTGGTAAAAATAAAAATGAGTAATATATTTTGAACGTAGCCCCTTTATGTTGTGTTATTTGGTAAGAAGAATTCCAGTTTTTTACGGTTTCGTATGAAAGCCCCTCATGCAGTCAGTAAAATGATTTTGCATGGAGATGTATTTCAAGAGTCTAATGCGAGAAGGAAAAGTAATGTGAACCCTGAGGAAAATACTTCCAAAAATCTAATTTTTTATTTTTTAGACTTCTAATTTCCATACTTGAGCATTGCTAGTAATTTTTTCCGATGTTTTTTTTTTGTCTACCTAATACGTAGGTCATGTATCTTAATACTTTTAAAGCATTAATATAATATTGTTTCTTTTATTTTGTAAAATAAAATCCTCTCCAGCTCCGCTGGGTTCTTTTTGCACAGTCCCCTACATGAGAGTTTCTGCGAAATTCATATTTATATGGGGAATGGTGCAAAGGCACTACCAACTAAAGCTCGAATTATCAGTAAATGAGATTTATTCTCATTCAACGGAAAGTTAAAGTTTTATTGTTTAAAGGCAACTCAATTCTTCGCGGATTGGTTAATTATAGAAAACTGAGAAATCGATCAAATTTCACTTAGGCAAATTTCTCTCTATATGCGTGACATTTATCTAATAAATTATGGTATATCTTAACATGTTTCATACATTCAGATCAATAACTAATTTCCGATCGCATGCGAAGCAAAATTAAATTCCATGCGAATTCCAATTTCCTAAATCGTTTGTTCGCTTTTTCGCAAACTGCGCTTTCCACATTCTAATAACAATCATTCAAAAAGCATACCATCCAAACAAAACGTCTAATTTCAAATAAATAATCATTTCTAAATATATCTCGGAACAAGATACCTGCAGAATTCTCGTTTGCCTCTCAAAAAATCCTTTTCTGTAGCAGTCACATTCTTCCTTCGTAAATCCAGGATGTAGATTTATTATTAATTATATTTACAGACGTCTTCGTAAAATATTATTATTTGTGGCCGTCTTTGTGACTCACTATTACCAAACAATCGAAACGTCAGCTCGGAATTCAAATTTTAGGGAAGCAAAATCGAAAGCCGCCGCACCGGTCACATTGTCGTCTGCAGTAAATTTGGCATTTTTGGTGGCACCCGACTCCCGCCTCTTAATCAGCAAAGATGGCGTTCGAGTTCTAGATGTCATAATTTCTTCCCAGGTTAGGTTGGTACAGTACTCTGGATGATCGGTCTAGATTTTTTGCGAATTTTGGATGACTATTATAAAACTGTTCTAAAACTCTATTCGTTTCAAATTCTGGTGGATGATAGAAAATGTTTTTCGGTTATGTTGGTCCTGCATTCTGGGGGAAAATGGACAATTAGCATACTTTATATGAATAAATATATTTTCTATTCCTCCCACTCATTCTCCATAACTTTGAAACTTACAAAATGTTCATAAATATTAAATACATATTTTTAGTTTACTTCCTTCTATTCATATAAATTCATTTAAAAAATATTTAGATTTATCAGTCTTCATCGCTCCTTTCCACAATGAAGAATAGTCAAGCTTTCTCTCTTTTCTTTGACATGAGTTAAATAATTGTCATACACTTTTGTATTTTAACATTCTCGTCCTAATGAGACGACTTCGTCGTTTTTCATAAAATCTCCATGTTTTGAGACCCCCTGTACCAGAAAAAAAAAACGATTTTTATCCAGGCGTATGTCTGTCTATAGACTACACACGAAACTTTTGGAAAAATGATCAGATTGGATTGAACTTTGCTGCAATCTTTTAAACTCTAAAAGAACAAGCTCGTTAGTCAGCTATTTTGATAAAAATTCAAAAAGCTAAAGCGAATGAAAAAGGTTTGAAATAATTTTTTATTTAAAAATTCGATGTACGGATATTCATAATAAGAAACAAATATTAAATTAATCATTAAAAATAAAACTTGTACTTTATTTTGCAATATCTAAACAAGCAGTCGCAGACCGGGCTACACAAATAAATATAATATACATTTAATATAATAAAGTTTAAGATAATGCAATAATGAGAATCTGTTCGTTAAAGGCGAAGGAGCTTTAACAAAAGAGAGTTCACAATCACCAAATAACAGCTGTCGATGCTTTGATGTTTAATTTTAAAAGGTAACCTATTCTAGGTATATTTTGTATTTTATTATACTTTATTCGAAACTTGAGGGAAAGGCCCACATTCTATCTTCCGAATGAATTTTCATAACTTTGTTTAATATTGCAGTATAAGCAATTGAAAAAAGGTGCTTTTTTATGCACATAAAATTTCTTTTTTAATTTTCTTGAAAACTTTGCGTGTCGTATTGTAATAAAAAAATACGTATCGAATATCTTTGAGTGTTATACAAGGAAAAAAATATTTTACGCAAAAAACATTTTGGTGTGAAATATTGTGTGGAATGCACCATATACTTTCTCGAAAAAAACATATTTTTTTTAGAAAAAAAAAGAAAATGTTGGTAAAAAGTGTGGAGACGTTAGAAAGGGGTAGGGTTTGTAAATGATGCGTTATCAATTTTAAGAATTTTATCGGAAAAATAAACAGTGTCAAAAATTTTAGATAATTTAACACAGTCTTCAGCGTTTTTTCTTTTCTTTCTCCATAGTAGGCAAACAAAAAGTCTTTATTATTTGTATTTTCTCTCTGAAATAAGCCTTAAAAAGGACCTGAAGTACAGGTTCAACAATATAGGCAAATTTTTTATAATACAAATTTGTTAACGCCAAAAGAAGCGGTATATGCCTTAACGAACATTATTTATTTATGATTTATAGTTTTGTACATTTCCATGAAGCTGGTTGTCTTGAAGTATAATAGTACATTTTTACTGCTGTTTAAGATGAGATTATTGTAAGTGGAATGTCAGTCTGAAGAGAATTCTAACAAGTACCAGTGCACTATAACTCTCTTCAAAATATTCTTTTATAGCAATTAACATTTCTGTTTAGATCTTAAACAACTTTGAAATTATTCATAATTTTTTGGGTTATCTACACTTCAATTTATTTTTTACATTCTCATCATTTATGATTGAGAAAGTATTAGAATTGTCGGAAATTTGACATCACACTTTTTCAACGGATCTCCACGTTTTGAGACCCCCTGAATCCGAAAATCAGGTTTTCACGACGGCGCCTGTCTGTCCGTCCGTAAACACAATAACTCTCGAAAAAATTAACGAATCAAATTCATCTTTGGCACACTTTTTTTAGGTCCTAAAAGAAAGGACGTGTTCTTGAACCAGCCGTTTTTGATAAAAATTCAAAAAGTGAGCGCATTTTGACAATTTTTGAGAACACTTTTCAGAATTTGAAACGGATATTTATAGTATTAAAAAGAACAAAATTTATCCTTTTGACTTTTTTCGATAATAAGAAAATGCTCAGAGTTATAGCGTTTCCAAAATTTGTTTAATCAACCGAAAATCAAAATTTAAAGCCGAAAAACGCACGATATGAAAAAAAGTCAAGAAAAGAAAAACATTTCTTTTTGAAAGCCCTACAAGATTATCATAACCAATTTTTGGATTTTCTTCAAAAATCGAAAATTCAAATTTTGATTGCACAGAAAATAATGGAAAATAAAAAAATTCCATTTTGTGGACAAAGTATGTAGGATACGAAAAAAGATGAATTAACAAAAATGGTTATCCCAAAAAAGATCTACAACTTCGTTAAGTATCACTTCTTGATAGGACGCGTAATTTTTGTTTTATTCGTGAAAAATAACGTTGAAAAAAAATTTTTTTAAATGTGTGGAAAAACGACGAAAGTTACGAGAAAAAAAAATCCAACAAAACCTATTTACAAATATCTGTCGGAAATAGAGCGTCCAGCGCGAGTGTCACGATGAGAATGTGTACCTCAAAGCCTACAGAGCTTTGAGAAACTTAATCTTTGACTATACTTAATTAAGTAGACAATTCAGAATATGAAGACGCATATAAATACTGCCATCTAAAATAGATCTTTTTGATAAAGTTACTTTCAAGCATTCCAAATGCAAAGAATAAATATCCGAGCGCGAGGCGTACCTATGTTCGAGCGCGAGATTCAACCGTCGCACGTCCTGCGCTGAAGGACCCTTGATCTAAAATTTAAATCATTCTTTCAGTATTAGTAACACTACGAAAATAAAGTCGTGAAACACTTACTCCTTAAGATTATTAATTTATATACTATTGTGTAACACGTCCCTGTGTTTCCTGTAATCTTTGATTAACTGATAAAATATATCTATTGCTACGTAGTACAAAGAAAAGTAGTAATTGGACCATGAATCAGAGTTGTCTGCTTTAAGAAAAAATTGAGAAAGTGTTGTGTTATTACATAGTAGTTGATAGGAAAACATTTTTTCGCTTGGAAAAATATTGGCCGAGGGGGAGCAGGGTTAAAAAAATCGTTCAGTAAATTTTTTCATTCTAAGAATTTTTTCAAAAAATTAATATTTTTCCTTAAAGAATGAGTCAAAAACAAATTTCATCTCGAAAGCAAGCTTAAGCTGTTAATCTTTGAGATTTAGTATGTTTGTCTTCGTTTATTAAACGATCAAGTCTAAACTTACGAACTTGGCATGGAAAAGCGGTAACTGAAAAAGGGTTAGGGGCGTAGTTTGTATCAAGATGTATAGAATATATATGAAAATAATCGATGAATGGTGTTTTAAATTATACCATTTATTTTGGCTATTTGGAACTCTTTTAATGGTCATAGAAAATGTTGATTTAGTATAGTTTTGATAGGGTTTTTCTTTACAGCAATTCCATTCATCATAAGCAATTTTGGAGAAAAAAATTAAAATTACATTTCTTTAACCAACATAAAATTTAAAAAAGAAACAAATTGTGCAACAAAATTTCTTAAGAATGCTTGAAAAGACGTATGCCCCTTAAAAAACTATTTTTGAAAAAACATATACTCAAGAAAATCAATTTGATTTGTTTTTTAAGGAATATAATTCTTTTTAAGCCGTTTTGTGCAATTTTGTTGCACAATTTGTTTTATCAAAGTTTATGATGGCTTAAAAAGTGTCCTTTCAAGTATTAAACAGATACATTAAGTCATAGACCTTGTGTTGTTCTCTAGCGTTCGATTATTCTGCCTTATTAAAAGTTCGATTCTTGGTCAAACAAAAAGCTCTTAAAAGTTAATTTCGTCAATAAAAATTTAAATTTCACATTTGAATTTTAGGGTTCTTAAACTTTTAAAACCCAAGCTTTCTTTCTAGCCTTGATAAAAAAATTTGCTTTTATAAAAAAGTCAAATTTATTTCTGACATTTATTTACGAACTTCAAATATTTATTTTTTCAAATAATGGTTCCAATCAATAAAAAGGGCGTGAAAAACTCCATCGAAGTTGATGTAGACAAAAAATTGTATTTCTATTTAAAAAGTTAAAAATACCAACCAATCTTCACTTATTAAAGGGAAAGACCTAATATTGCTTTTAAGATAAAGAATGAAAAATATGCCGTTTTCCGAAAATTTCCAATTTATTTTTGACTTATTTTTGAAGGTACGACCTAACTTAAATTTAGGCGAAGTGTTGAGTGCTATTAAATAGTTGTTTATAGAACAAAATTTTTTCAGGTGGATAAATATTTACTGAAGAAGATAGAGTGAAAATTTTAGGATTTTCGAAGATATATTGTCTATTTCGTCGATTTTTAACTCTTTCAACGGGGATAAAAAATTGTGTTCGGTACAGTTTTAATAGTTTCATCCAGGTCCTTTTCACTAATCATAAGCATTTTGTCAACAACAACAAAATAATACGCGTCTTTCAAAAATAAATGTCAAAAAAAAATTTTTTTTGGAAACAGGTATATTTTCTTTCTTCATTGTTTTATCTCAAATTTTTTTCTCAAAAATTAATATTTGACCTTCAAAAATGAAGATAAAAATCAATTTTCACATTTCTATAAGACACTTTTTTTGAATTTTTTCAAAGCTAGAAATATAGATTAATTTTTTCCTGTAAGTACCTTGAGATTAAAAAGTAATATTTTAATCTTTATTGACAAAGGCATGTTTTAACTACACTGGTGTACCCATGATCATGGTTGCTGCAAAATCCCAATTTCGAAATTCCATGACGTTCTAAATTTTTCTTTTGAATATAACAAAACATTGCATCTAGATGATAAATTAATTTTAATGGGCAACAAATTTTTGATACTAAATTTAATTTTTAACACTTTTAGTGAAAACAGGCATACAGAATGTTCTAAGGGGTCATTCACAAATGACGTAGGACGTACATAAAAGTACATTCATTTTCAACTTTAGTTGAGTTTCCAAGTCAAAAAGTTGAATCTTGAACCAAAAATGAAAGAATTAAATTTTCGGCTAAAACAATTTATTTGTATCAAAGAAAAATACTAATTTTTAACAAAAAAAATGAATTTTCGACTAAGAGGATAAATTTCGGAGGAAAAATTGAAGTTACAATTTTAGTTTAAAACTAATTTTCAACTTAAAGAAAAAACGAATTTTTAAGAATATAGTAGCATATCTAATCAATGAAAAGAATTTGTAACTAAAAACTGGCGAATATTCATCCAAATAGTAAAATTTTCAACCCAAAGGATACATTTTTTTACCACAAAAAGACAAATTCAAAATAATACACGAATTTTCAACTAAAATGATAAATTTTCAACAAAAAATAGATTAGTTAAATTTAAAGTGTGAAAAATAAATGTTCAACGGAAAAAAATATCCAACCAAAGAAATACATTTTTAAGCAAAGTTACAACAGTTAAATTTTCAGTAAAAACATGCCTTTTCGGCGAAATAAAATAATTTTTCAACGAAATAGTTCAATTTTCAACTTAACAGAATAATTTCCAACGGAGAAGATAAATTTTCAACCGAACATAGAATAAATCAACTCTCAGCTTAGAAAATTATTTTTGAACAAAAAAAAACATTTTTAACATAATAGTTAAATTTTAATAGAAAAAAATCGTTTTCAACTAATATGATGGAATGATCAACAAAAAATTAATTTCAACAGAGTAGTACCACTTTCAACTTAATAGTTAAATTTTCAACCAAAGAAGAAAAATTGTCAATGAAAAATGTAATAGTTGATATTTCACCTAAAACATATTTTAATCGTAAACAGAATTAAAACAGATTAATTTTCTATGAAGTTGTTGTGATTTTTAAACAAAAAAGATCAAAATTGTACCAAAATAGGTTTTAGCTCAAGTTTAGCTAGAAGTCCCTGACGTTCCCTGAAGAATTTTTAATTCCCTAACTTGTAGCAATCCTGATTATACTCATTTGTAATTAAGAGGTGGAAAATTTTTCTCAAACGACCTTCTAATTTTGAATTTTTCCTTTATTTCTTGTCTTAATTTTTCATGTAAATCTGTTGCCAACAAACTTCTTTTATATAATTATGAAATGTTTTTATGCGAATTATTTAAGATTTTCAACATGGCTTTGGCATTTTATGTTAAGTTTTTATCCTTCACTAGTCATATTTTATATTCGAATCGTTGAATTATATGTATAGTAAGGTGTGCTTAAATTATAAAGACTCTATACCCTACGCTTGCTCAAGCTCGTCGATATTCTAAACGATTATTTTTACATCAATAAACTATTAAGTTTTACTTTTTAATCTTAAGGTTTTAAAGGAAAAGTCCTAAGCCTTCTCCCTAGCTATAAAAATTTTTTTTAAAAGCTTCCTTCTGGGAAAAAATTTAATTTATTTTTGACCTTCATTTTTGAAGGTCTACTATTTATTTTTTCGAAAATTGTTACGATCAGTTGAAAGGCCGTGATAAAACCTATCGAAACTATGTTAGAAGGATTTTTTTATCACCACCAGAAGGTTTAAAAGTCTCCAAAACCTGGTATATTCGAAAAAACCAGTCAACGCTCTTTTCCATAAATGAATAATAAAAAGCCCACGATTTAGCTTTAAAGCTTTTAAAATGAAATCTCTAACTAAGCTTTCTATTGAGGTAAGAATATGAAAAAAATATGCTTTTCCAAACTAGTCAAATTTGTTTTTGGTTTTTATTTTAGAATGTTAAATATTTCGTTTTCAGTTTGACTTTGTTTAACGTTTCATTTTGTTATGCTTCATAAACATTTCTAATGTCTACCCAGTAATAAGCTTTGAATTCAGGAAAATTAAGAACTTGTATTCCTATGAATACGCGATTTTTCCTCCGTCTAAAAATCCCCCAATGGAAACAGAAAAGATGCAAGTCCTATTCCTCTCAATCGACTTAGTAAAATTTAACGAAAGCATTTATAGAACCCATTTTTCATAATTAAATCTTTTTATAACTCATAAATTCGAAAAATATTCAAATTTATAATTATTGATATTTAAATAATTTATTTAAACGTGTTAACAAATGCATTTAAGAAATCTGTTTAAATGTGTGAATTAAAATAATTTAAACTCTAGACAGGCGGACTTGAATTAATTAAAATTAAATTTTCAAAACTTATATTCCACATTAAGGAATTAAAACAATTTATTACACATATTTTGTGAACTTAGTAGAAGGAATTGAATAATCTCAAAAATTGAACACTTTTGGGGAATAGAAGACATCTCTGTGAGGTTATATGCCGTTACAATTGTAAGGAATTAAATATATTGAAAACACGTTCTCTTTTTGGGGAATAGGAACCTATGCCGCGGCCGCTATGGAAGTAGAAATAAATTAGTTTCTGATATATCCTATTCTTATAATGAAATTTTAGGCAGATGAAGAAATCGCGCATTCAAAACAATAGAATAATCTTTACTTTTACGCTGAAATCTGAAAATATTAAACTAAGAATAAAAATTTGTGTATGTTTAAACAGGACTGGAATGATTAGAATGAAACGTTACCGTCAGTATGCTCGATAAGAGGCGGCTACCAACCATTGGATCTTCATCATGTCACCTCATCTTCGTACTCGCTCTCACCTTCACTGGATGCGTTTTCTTCTCGTATCACAACGCCTACCAAGTTTTCACCGTACTGCCAGCTAATGTAATGAACAATCCAGGATATTTCTTAATTCCTCCTGGCAATAGCACCGAGTATTCTCCACCGTACACAACAAGCGAACTCGAAATAGGAGACGAAACCACCTTGATTGATTTAAAAAGCTTCAGATTTACCATGAACCATGACATGTGTAACAACACTCAACCATTGTTGCTTATGATGATACATTCATCGCCAAAAAATTTACAAAAAAGAAATGTAATCCGCGAAACATGGGGTCGAAGAAGTTCGTTGGTTACCACCTTATTTCTCGTTGGCTGGTCCGAAGAGTATAAGGTGGAACTTGAAGAAGAGGATATGAAATACGGAGATTTAATTCAGGGGAATTTTCTCGATGCCTACAGAAACATGACCTATAAACATGTCATGGCTTTGAAGTGGGCCACGTATCATTGTGCTAGTAAGTAAAAAATAATGGGATTATTGCATGTTTTCAAATATATTTTTTTCCTGACGAAATTGAAAAGAGCACTACAAATTTAATATCATTACTTGAGGATAGTTTAAAAAAATAAGTCTCAGTTTGTTGTAATGGTTAAAAAGAATCCTTTTTAAATTTTATGCAATTTGAGGCATTCATCCTTTTGGGTTGAAAATTCAAATATTTTGTAGAAAGTTTACTTTTTGAATTGAAGTCATTTTTTAGTGATAAAAAGGTCATCTGAACTTTTTTTTACTAAAAATTACACTATTTTTTCAAAATTTGTCTTTAATTCAAAAATTAATTTCTTTTAGTAGAAATTTAATCTTTCTTAGATAAAAATGGAATTGTTCGCTCGAAAAATTCAACAATTTTGTTTCAAAATCATCCTTTCTGGTAAAAATTAAATTCTTTTGTTGAAAATTGTTTTAAAAAATGCATCTGTTTTAGTAGAAATTTCATCTTAACATTTGGTAAAAAATTTTCTTGTTTAAAACTCAAATTTTGGTGGTGAAAAGTCAACCTAAAATATTGTTTAGATAAAAATTCATATTTTTTATAGTTGAAAATTTGTCTTTGATTTAAATATTAGTCTCTCAGTACACATTTTATCTTTTTTCGATAAAAAAGAATCTGTTTGGTTAAAAAGGATTTTTCTGTTCATGAGGATTCGAATGTTCTGTTTGAAAATTTTGGTTAATCCACTTTGTTAAAAAATCATATTCTTGATGTTGTTAAAGATTAATATCTTTATTTGCAAATTTATATCTTTTGTTAAAATTTTTCTATTTTGTTGAAAAATAAACTTTAAATTAAAAATTAAGCCTCTTGGGTAAAAGTTCAACTACTTTATTAAGTTTTTTAAAATTTCTATTGAATGAAGACTTGTGCTTTTGTTTGAAAACTATTTTTTCCCAAAAATTCATATTTGCTAGTTGACAATTTTTCTACAGAAAATACGTCTTATGTGTCGAAAATTAAACAGTTTAGGTGAAATTTTTTTCATTCATAACGGAAATATCTTGATTTGCCGAAACCACGGCCTTTTGCTATTAAGATTGATTACTTTTGGCCGAAATTTAATCTTTTTATGTTTGAAATATCAATCATTACATTTGTGTTTGTTGAAAATTCATCTTCTATGGTAGAAAAGTCTTTTTTCTTTGTTTAAAATAAATGAATAAATGTTAATGGTCGGAGAAACTGAAAATGTAGCCAAAGAAAAATTAGGGAATTTTTAAAATGAAATGTTTACCCTGGAAAACCTGTATTATCTGAAATACAAAAAATATCCATTAGTTTCAACTTATTATTTCTTAGAACCATAAATTACGTACAGTAACGGGGAGGGGGTAGAGATATTTTGTTACGGTCGGTTACAGGTTGAGGGTGGTCTTTTGAAGGTGGCCTATAATCCTTTACGAACTTTATGTTCGGGCTGTAATCTATTTTCACGTTTATTAATTAAAATGTGTTTAAAAAGTATGAAAAGGGGCCTGAAAAACTGTTTAAAAATACTTAGAATTTCACAAAAACCGGAATTTGTAAACAGTAACATTGCGAATGTGCCAAAAGTCGACACGTGTATTGTTACCAATTTTTTTCGCCAGCTGCTAGCTGGATCAATGATGCAAACAGAACGCGACTTTTTCAACTGCGCATGCATCGAAAAGCGCGAGTCTATTTAAAATTACAAAGTATAAACTTGTAATATCATATTAATGATAAATTATTGAAAGAGATTAGCTATTTCTTATATTCAATTTAATTAATTTTTTTATAGTAAAAACTTCTTTTAAATATTTATCTGAATTATTGTTCAAATTCAAATGGATCCGCGCTTTTCGGTACATGCGCAGTTAAAAAAGTAGCAGATACTTCGTTAGTCAATGCAGCCACTGTATGCCATTATTCTGATTGGTACAGCGTTTTGCAAGATGTTCTCGCTTTTTCATGTGTTTGCTTCGAGATCCGAAGTAGAATTGAGCGTGCAGCTGCGGATTGTACAACGAACTTTGCGCGTGTATTCAGCCAGCCTAGTAGGCAAGAGGGGAGATAACGCGTGGCTGCGGGCCGAGTTAACTGGACAAATAATAAATTTACAATTGTTTTTTTCTACGTTAACAATTCTACGTTAAAAATGTTGCAAGAATAAAATTCTGATCACATAAAAATGAGGGAATTTTGAAAAAGAAGTTTTGCGGCCACTGTGATACAGTATTCTTAGTAGTCATTTATTTGCCTAGTATTTATATATCTTCTTTTACAGTATCTTCCTCCTGTCGATTACATATTTAGTTCAAAATTTTATTATCTGAATGAAAATTTCAAAACTTTTTTAAACAGTCATTTTTTGGTTGAAAATTCTTTTTTTTTTTAGCTTGAAACTTTTGCTATGTTCGTAGAAATTTAACTTTGTGTTGAAAATTTAACTAAAACCTTTCTAGGTTGAAAAATCAACTATTTCTGTTGTTGAAAATTCGTCGTTTTGGTTTCAGAATTCATATATTTTAGTAGAAATTTAATCTTTTTTTTTATATAAAAATGCAAATGTTGGGTTGAAAATTGAAGTAAGAAAATAAGAAAATGTTTAAAACCATTTTTAATAAAAAAAAATTTTTTAATAAAATTTTTTTCACAAAATTTAAAAAAATTAGTTTTAACATTCTGTTAAGACTTAAATTAACGCCTTAATAGACTTTGAAACCCTTCCTTGTAGGAGCTCGGCTTCTACTGTTTTATTTATTTAGTTAAAGAATCATAATTTTAGTTTATAATTGGAAATTCAACTACTCCTTCAAAAGTTCAACCACTTTGTTAAACGTATAGTTTTTTGGTTGGTAGTTCATCTCGATGGTTGAAAATTTAACTATTTTGTTGAAAATGTCTTCGTTTTAAAAGTAAGGTTTAGAGTTTCCCCGGCTTTTTTTCCCACAAAAATGAAAATTTTTAAAAACTGAATTCAGAGATGCTATAAAACATCATAACGGACGTCCCCGGATACTTTTTTAAGGGATAATAACAAACAAAATTTATTGTGCTAAATAAAAACTTTATGGATATGCATTATTTTGAGGTTACGTCGTTTTCCATCTCTGCCTTTTCGATAATCTGGAAATTATTTATGAAATAAACTTTTTTGATTGCCTGCAAACAAGGTTAGTTCCGGAAGATTAGTTACTATGTTTATTTGTAAGTCCAAAGTTTTCGGCCAAAAACATTGTGTAGTTTGGAAGTAACGCTTGAGTGTATTGTAGCACACACAACCTCAAAATATACACGCACGTTGTTAGCAATATCAAAAAATTTTTGATAAAAAAAAACACCAAAAAAATTGTGTGGGGACGTCTGTTAGCATGTTCGCTATCATTTCTCTGATTTTGAAGGCAAAATATTTTTTATCTTAGGAAAAAAGCCGGGGGAATCTAACACTGAAAAAATCGATGCTATTTCCTAAGCGCTATGCAAACTAATCACATTTTTCTAAATTAAAACTTTTTTGAATTAACCTACAAAAAAATTGTGTCGGGACGTCCGTTAGCATGTTCGCCATCGTTTCCCAAATTTTTAAGAGAAAATATTTATTATTCTAGAAAAAAAGCCGGGGGAATCTAAAACTGGTAAAATCGACCATTTTCTAAGTATCACATGCCCTTAATTTGTTTGTACTGAATATGTTAGTTTTTTATTTTTTGTTTGAAATTCACCTTTTTAAGTTGAAAATGCTTTTTGCTTTGCAATTTTCATTTACTTGGTTAGAAATGCTACTGTTTGCTTAAAAATTAATTTTTTTTTTAAATTCATATTTTTGGGTTAAAAGTTCATTTTCACTCTAGGGTTCACAGTATTCTGTTAAGAGTAAGTTTCTCTTTGGTTGAAAATTTGACTATTGGCTTTAAAATTCGTTTTTACTTCAAATGTCAACTATTAATTTTTTTGTTGAGGATTCAGCTTTCTGCTGAAAATTCTACTTATTTTGTTGAAAATGCATCTGTCTTTTAAAAGAATCTTTTTGTTTTTCTTGAAAATTCAATTACTTGTTTAAAAATGCAAATGTTTTTGGTTGAAGTTTATTCTTTTTTTGTTTGAAAATTCGAATATTTGTATTGAAAATTCATCTTTTTTGTTTTGAGTATTCGATTGTCATCCAGAAAATTCAATTATTTGGTTGAAAGTGCAACTGTTTTTCGGTTGAGCTTAGGTTTTTTTTGTTCGAAAATTTGAAAATTTAGTTGAAAATTCAACAATTTGGTTAAAATTCAACTATTTTGTTGAAAATTAATTATTTTGTTGGTAATTTGCTTAATTTCTTAAAAAGTCATATTTTTTTATCGAAAATGTAATTGGTTTGTTGAAAATTTTTCCTTTTGGATTGAAAATTCATATTGTTTGACGTTACTGCCTAAAAATAACGCGTTTAACGTTTGCGTTACTTTTTTAAAGTAACACGTTATCGTTGCTGAAAAAAGTAACGCGTTGCCTTTACTTTTTTTTATTAAATATTTAATACATTGTTTGAATCTACAAAAATAATCTTAAGAATTTGGAACATTTCATTCAAAATTTTAATGCAATTTAATACTATATTTACATTTAGGTAAAGTAATTAAAAAAGACTGCAATTGTGTAGAAAACAGTAGGGTGTTCCGAAAATGTTGAATCCAGTTGGAATTCAACATTTCTCTTCACAGTTAGCCAAAGAATATAAATAAAATATCAATTTTTAAATATCACCCCCATAAGTCTGTTTTACAGAATTTCAAAAAGCCACCTTAAATGAACCAATGGGGTTTGCGAGATTTCGACGCTAATTATAATTTTTTGCGTTCTTTTTTTTTGAAAATTGTTTCTGGAACATTAAATAACATTTGATGTTTATAATTAGATGTTAAAAACATAGTTTAAACAATTTAGTAATATTTTTTGTTGCGAATTTCTGATATACATAATAGAGTTAAAAAGTTCTGGTGTTTTAAAAAAGTTATCTGTTTGTTGTTGAATTTTCAATTATAGGGAGGTGATAGTTTATCAATGTTAACAATAGTGATTGTTTAAACAATGTCTTATTATTGTTAATAATACTCTCTTTTCTTAATGGTAGAATTTTGCGGTTTTTCCTGAAATATTTAACTATTTGTCTGTTTTTCATCAGAAGTGGCTTAATAATTAATAAGATTTATCAACAATAATCGTTAAAAAAATTATTGTTCATGACTATCTTCATCTATATTAATGCCTGATAGTTGCGGTTTTTTCGATAATTTTTTCTTCTCTGTCCTTTTTTCACCTAATGAGGTATTAATTAATGAAAGTTAAAAAAATTGTTTAATCAATTTAATAATGTTTATAAAAATCTTATCTTAGATAAGTGTTAGAAAGTTCTGATTTTTTCTCAAATCTTTAACTTTGCTGCGCCGTCTTAGTTATTTCAAAAAACATAAATAAAGATCAGAGAACTGTCGAGTTTCAACTCGATTCAGATAATATTAAGAAATCTGAATAAAATTCACAAAAACGTCTTTTTTTTTCTTATGAAAAATACATTTTAAACTTCATATGGTGCTTACGGCACCTCTGAGTATCATTTTTTATGTATTTCTTTTTGTGTGGATTTAAGCAAATTTCCGACCGGTATTTATAAAAATTAATTTTAACAAAAATTTGCACCACCCTACTGAACAGTCGCTAAACAGATACACTGCTCCCGCATCGTACCGGATGCATAATTCCTTTAGATAAGAAAAAGTTTGCAAGGAAGTAAGAAAATACATAATCTGATTGGTTTTCTTCACATTAAAATATTTAATCTAATGCTAAACCGTTACTAAAAAGCAGTAACTTTTCTGGTAACGCGTCACGATCAAACCCTCTCAAAGTGATAGACTAAAATGCTGGTATTTGAATATTAATGATCAGGGAAATATCAGGGAATTTTGAAAATGAAGTTCTTCGTGCGCCCTGGTCTTTATTGGTGGGGACGTACTTTTTCGTCCTAAGACGATAAATTGCACCTTACCGTCCTATGCGCATGCGCATTCTCTAATTCACCGCGTGCCCTTTGGGGTTTAAACTAAGCCCAAAAATAATACATTCTTTCATGTAAAAGATTTTTTTTAACTCGATAATCATACTCTTGTGACATAAAGTATCGTGTGTATCGAATTTAAAATGTTGAAAAGTATATATTTTTGTTTAACGTTTGAAAATTTCTACTTTTTCCAGGTGCCAAATATATATTGAAATTGGATGATGACGTGTTCGTGCATGTCCCAGCAGTGTTGGATTTCCTGAAGCACCATTTGTCACCCTGGGGAGCCAGACGTCTCATACTATGTGATCCTCTCACGGCGAAAGTGAAGAGATCCTATCGTTCAAAGTGGAGAGTTTCCCCGCGAGAGTATCCTCGAAGACATTATCCAGTTTACTGCGCCGGATGGGGCATTCTCTACTCTCCGGATACGGCCTTCCTGCTGTACCGCGAAGCTCAAAAAGAACCTTATTTTTGGATAGATGATGTGCATATCACCGGAACTATAGCTGGGAAACTTAATTTAACTCAAGTGTCGCTGCACTCTCTCGTGCTTACTAAGGAGGAGAAGGAATACATGTTGAATGATTCTGCTTTCTTTAAAGAATTTTTGTTTGGACCGCCAAACTTAACAGAAAACGAAATACGAGCTCTGCACAGTATTGTTTCCCGAGGCTAAATATTCAAAGATATGATTGTACGGTGACTTTGTAAGCGAGTAATGCCATAAAATTTTTAAAAACTTTCATCAGCTCACTTTTCATATATTTATGTTCAATCCAGCACTTTTACGAATTTCGATAACGGTTTTACTATAAATGCATTGGCAGGCCTCACCGTCTCTTCCCTATATCCCCGCACGACTAACCTTGTTGAAATTCAACCCAAAAGTACTTGCACATACAGTTTTTCTTTTTTGCGTGGTTCGGGCATTTTTGAGAAGAAAAAAAATTTTTTTTTCGTTTCTAACCATTAAAAATCTCGTTTTTCTCGAAAACGACCCAAAATATGAAAATATGAATTTTAGAGTTTAAAATTCTTCAGATTTTTGAAACCTATTAAATTTTACCCTTTTCAGATTATTAAGATTATTAAGTTTCTTGAGTTTCAAAGTAGAGAAAAATTTGTTTTTATCTCTAAAATGGAAGAAATATAGTTTTTCTAAAAAAACAAAGTAAAACACGACTAGCAATTCATAGTTCAAAATTGTTTCTCTTCTCAACATCTATAAAAATGAATCCTTCACATATGTACAATAGACAGGGTGGGCGCTGAACCTGGAATAACCGGGAAATGATAGTGAATTTATTTTTTGACAGGCAATTTTATAGATTTTTAGACATAAAATTCTCTCCAAGTTTGATTTCAACATCTTTTTCAAGTATGATATAATTCAGTTTACAGCGGGTAATTCGAAAATCTTTCACTTAAAAATTATCCATTTTGTATTTTAATTTTTAGGCGTACATTTTTCATTCAAAGAATATTAAAATACTGTTTTCAAGACTTAAAAAATAAAAAATTAGTGGCGCTGGAAATCAACATTTTTTGATACAAAATATTTTTAGTTGAACAAAAGTGAATATAAATTATGATGATTTTTGAAATGGAACTGTAAATTAAGGATTAACTAGTGAATAATAATTGATTTTACAAGACGATTCGGAATCAGTTCAAAATTTAAAAATTTCCAGATTTTAACGTTAAAAATTAAATTCTCCAATTGGAATTTTTTAATTCTTAGTGTAAGTTAACAAATGTAAACGCCCACTTGAAACTTTATGAACTATTTTCAATTTTAAAATAACTTCAAAAAAATATATTCATAATTAAAGGCTTTTATCAAATTTAAAATATTTGTTTAGCCTAAAATTTGAAATTTTGTAATGAAGAACAATAGCAATTGCTGATTATTTAGACAAATTTGATTTTTCATGTAAAATCGATAACTATAAATCACATATTTAAACATAACAAAAAAATAAAAATTTGGCTTTACAATTTTAATTGTTCTATTTGCAAAAATTTAATTGACAAGTAAAATCGTTGAATTTTAATGCATAATAAATATCTAACTTCTATAATTCCTAGAAAAAATTCTAATAAATGGAAGAGAAACTTAGAAGGTCTGCAAAAAATAAAAATTATTTTAAAATTTGTAATGATTTAACATAATTTAAACGGAGTGTCTACATACCCCAACAAAATCCGGCTATTCGTACCTAAATTTTGGTGCAAATTGTCAACAGCCTAATTTAAAACAAAATATAGATTTTTGCAGAATGAAAAGAACAAATTTATTAAAATAAAAATAATTTAACTTTTAATTTAGGAAGTGTTCAGTTTATAACAAAAATGTAATGGTACCATTTTTTTAATTTCTAGCTTTAGTTTCTCTTTATTTTTAGCATAGGTCTTAAGATCATCCATGTAAAATACATGAGTAACCTTAAGCTTTCGATTTGCAAGTTTGCCGCAATAGTAACCCTGGGAATGGCGAAGTGCTAGAGATAGTGGCAATAATGTGAGGCAAAAGGTGACCTTGTTAGTTGTCACTCGATTTTTTCCAGATGAGATAGTAAATCTGGCTTTTTAAAGTGGTATCAATATCTCTATGCACCTCACGATTTGCGAATGAACCTTTACATAGTCAGTGAACTGAAAACAAACGTTTTAAAAAATAAAATGTTATAGTTTATTAAACGAAATTCTATTTTAGTTGATTATTATCGACCTGTTCTATATATTTTTTTAAATTTATTAAATAAAAAATGTAAATTTTAATAATGTCGCTTTTCTTACAATAAATGAACTCATGGGTTTATATACCTATTTCTGAATGCTCTTGAATTCTTTTTAAATCTTTAAGAAAAACGAGAAATTTGTAATCGATTTTAATAGTTTAAAGGGATTTTTAAAATTTTAGGGTATTTCTAAAACTTCTAAAGCATTTTTCAAGAGATTTTAATTTGAAATATTTTCGGTGATTTAAAAAGATTCCAAGAAATTATTAACTACTTTTATTAATTGGAATGGATTTGAAAAGGTTTGAAGTATTTTAGGATAATGTATTTTCTAGAATTTCCAAGATATAGAATGATTTTACAGAACCTATAAGGTTTTTAGATATTTTAAAAGATTTCACGGGATTTTATAAGATTTCCGAGAATTTCAATGATTGTAATGGGTTTCTAATGCTCTCAATGTATTTTAATACATTTTCCAGGAATTTCACACGATTTAATAATATTTCAGTAGATTTTAAAGAATGTATTCAAGGAAAGTCAGGTATTTCTCAGGATTTCAAAGATTTTGAGAGTCTTTACGTTACTTTTTGCAATTCACCCTGAATTCTTACTAATTTATCTTAAACGCTTTCAAATTCTTTGGAATTTTTTTATTAACTTGAAGCCTTCTAACTTTACTTAATGCAATAGATTTTTCTTTACTTTTTAAGTTTTTATTTATTTGATCCTGAGAATCAATTGATAAAATGAAGAAAGAATTTTAAACATTTTAAGGTATTTTTTCAAATTCAATGACATTTTCAAGACCTTTAAATATTTTAAAAGATTTTACAAGATTTGAAATATTTTAGTGCTTGCGTAAAAAAAATAAATAGATTTGTGTAAAATTTGACCCCCCTCCCCCCGGTTCTTGTCAAATGTCCACGTTTTGAGACCCTTTGAATTTTAAAAACAGTTTTTTGTGAATGTGTCTGTGAGCGCAATAACTTTTGAAAAAATTAATCTATTAGATTGAGGTTTGGTCAACTCTCGCAGTGTCGAAAATTGAATACCAATTTCGTTATTCAGCCATTTTTGATAAAAATTCAAAAAATGAGCGTATTTTGAACATTTTTCAAGATTCAAACATCATCTGCAGGGTTATTCGTAGTACTTGAAAAGACGATAATTTTGTCCTGATGACTTTTTTTATTAAAAAAAATTACCAGAGTTATAGCTCTTATGGACAGTATTCAAAAAGTCATGAAAAGAAAAACGTTTTTTTCGAAAGCCCTACAATTTTTTCATAAGAACTTTTAGAATTTTTACGAAAAATTCAAATCTTAACGGCACAAGAAATAATGAAAAATCGAAAATTCCATTTTGCGGTCAAACTATGCAAGATAAGACAAAAGATGAATGGCTAAAAATTTGGCGCCCAAAAAAGATCTAAAAATTTGTTATTATTAACTTTTTGATAGGGCGCATAATTTCTGATTTTTTAAAAACAGGATTGCAAAGAAAAAAATGAAATTTTTAGAAAAACGAAACAAGCTACGAAAAAAAATCAAGAGGAAAAATTTGTTCACTAAAAAAATATCTACAAACCTGTTAGTAATCATTTTTTGACAGAATTCGTAGTTTTCGATTTAATCCTGAAAAATAACCTTGACCATAAAAAAATCAAATCTTTGGAAAAACGAAGTAAGGTACAAAAACATATAAATTAAAACAATTCTGCAAAAAAAAAAAAAAAGATCTACAAATTTGTAATAAATTTGTATTATAAGAATATATTCAAAATGAAAAAATTAAGTTTTTGTAAAGACGATATAAGCTAACATTTTAACTAATAAATTTGTCGCCTAAATTATATCTACAAATTTTCTTCGAGCCACTTTACGCTAGGATGCATATTTTTGTTTTAAATCGTAAAAAGTAACATTGAAAATAAAATCAATTTATGGAAAAACGAAAAAAGTTGCAATCAAATGTTTCATAACAAAATTGTTTTATTTTTATATGATGCGCAATTAAAAAAATTTTAAGCAATGAAAATACGTATGTTCCTATCCCAATACATATTATGAATTGTAATATAAATTACATTATTTTGCAATATCTGAACAAACAATACGAGCCCGAGGTGCAGATATGAATATAATATACATTTGATAAAATAGTGTTCAACATAGTGTAGAAAATTTTACAGGTTGGAAAAAATCGAGTGCGAAACACGAGATAAATGATGAGAATGTATTCGTTAATCCGAAAGAGCTTTAACAAAAGAGAATTCACAACCACCAAATTGCAGTTTTCGAAGCGTGGGCCTTTAATTTTAAAAGGCCTGTGCTCAAATGTGGGGAAAATACAAAGAACAAGCGCGAAGCGCAAGAACCAACAGTCACGCGCCCTGGACGCTCTTAAAGTTACAAGCGTTCATCCTCAATTGTTTGAAATTCTCTTGATTTTTTCCAATTTACTTGAATTCTTTTGAATTCAATTAATTCTATTTAATTCAATGGACTTTTTTAAAGTTTATTTAATTGATTTAATTGATCAAATTCTTTTGAATTCCCTTGTCAATTTGAAAGCTTATTTTAAAGTTACTGAATTCAATGAAGTTTTTTTTACTTTTTTATACTCTTTTCAATTCATTAGAATTTTAAAAAAATCGCTTTTGAATTTTTAATAATGTCAACGAATTCTTCTCGTTTGTCTTAAATTCCTCTAGTCATTCCAATTTTACGGTATACAGTGGAATTTGTTTGATTCTGACATTTTTTTCCAATTCAAACCTGCATTGTAAGTAGCATGTATTGGAGTACCTGTAGTACTCTAGCGGACTACATGACCGCAAAGTGACCATTCCGTTTACTGGGCCCGCTCGGTCACATTTTCATTCTTTTTGACATTTATTCTCAATTTCACATAGAACTCAACACTCTTTTCATTTTTTTACAAACTTATATTTATATATTGCAAAACCGATTTATAAATTTTAAAAATATATCGCTCACCTTCTTCATATCAGGAAAAGTTCAAAGTTCGTGTCTTCGAGACGCATCGATTGCCCAAATGAAGATGTTTTCATGACCTACCATAACCAATATAGTTTTTAATCTTTTTTAACACTATTATTTATCGCATTTTTAAGAGAACTTTTTTTTATATTGGAAATATAGCTACTATATTTAATGCAACTGCTTGCGTCCTCGAGTCGCGTTAAGTAATATATTGACAAAATTTCAACTACCATTCTTGATTAATCAATAGAAAATTTGAAAGTTTAAAAAAATTATTGAGTTAAGTTTCTATGAAGAAAACTTTTATTTTAATTTTGAATATTATTGCAAACTTCCTGTAAATTTATGATAATTATGTAAATTCCTTAATATTCATATGAAGCGACGAATATTTACCAAATTTGGAGTATATGTGATGCTGAAATATAAAGCTTTCTCATTCATTATTCGTCAACAAGTCAAAATTACGAAATTAAAAATATATATAATTTTGCAAGGTGAAGTTGAAAATAAGATATGATTCAAAATAGAAAAATCTGATAAAACATAAGTTTAATCCTGGTCAGAATAGGCTTTGACCAGCTGACATGATCATTTCTCAACAACCATCTCAACTGTAACCACATTTTTGTCAAAATTAAACTTTTTTCCTCATATTTTTCTAACATTTATCCATAGGAAAAAATTTAAAAAGCTGAAACTGCAAAAAAAAAAACTTTCGACAAACGTGTGCTTTACCGTTTTGTAGTTCGCAGGGTATCAACTACTATGTTACTTGAACTTATCAAATTTTTAACTGCTTCAAACAATAATACACAAACTTTCAAATCAGCTAAATTCTACTGTATATTGTGCTGTTATTAAGAAAATTAAAGTTGACGGGTTTCGGGTTTTTGGAAAAAAAATTAATTGCAGGGAGTGATTTACCCCTACAGTACATTTAATGCTTTTTTGATGATATGGAAAATTAGTCACAACACCTAAAGTGATTTTTGTATTTTATACTTTCTGTCAATTTTATATCCTTTTCGAATTTGCCTTCGCTCTTAAACTCATGTTTTGTTTTTGATTATGTCAACTTTAATTCTTCTTTTTTTTCTTTTTAAATATACAGTGAAATTCAGCTGATTTAAATTTTTCTGTACACAAAAATATATTTTAAAAAATCCCATTCACCCTTTTAAAAAATAAGGGCTTCAACCCCTCGGTATAAAAAATATTTCGCAATGACCGTCTGACTGTAAGAAATAATCTGACGTTTGTTGGTCAACAAATTCCTATTTCTTTTTTTAGATATTAAAGAAAAGCAGTTTTTGAGGGCTTAAAGGGTGGTTTTCACCCCTTAAATCAATTAATCAAAACGTAACCAAAAATAAATATCTATTATTTTTGTATGTACTACACTACTACTGCATATTGCAGAATGAAGAAAATTTTATGAAGTACACTTCGGGTGAGACGTACTGAAATGTTATTTTTCAAAGGAAATAAGACGATATGGTTGACACGTATCTCATTGTTATGCCGAAACTTGTTTTTTTTTTTTTTAACAAAGTTACGAGTGTTTGAATTTTTTAAATTAAAAACGTGGATTATCAACAAATGATCCAAATTTTTGTTCAAAGTACGAGGGTAGTTCAATAAGTCCTTAGAATGACCAACAGATGGCGCGCGAATTGCTCCAAATCATCTGTTTTCAGTCTCCACCACTCCCGACTAGATATATGGTGCAGTCACAGTCCACATATTCTGAGTTTACGTGTTTTTATAACCAATTGAAAAAAAAAAATTGTTCGTTAAGAAAAATGAAAAAAAACGGTTTCAGAGCGGTAATCAAACATTTTCATTTAAAGGGTTTAACTCCATATGAGATAAAAAGTGAATTGGACTCAGTTCATGGCACATCTGCCCCTGCCTTAGCA
>NC_046658.1:52447550-52465765 GCF_010883055.1 Belonocnema kinseyi | reverse complement strand
AGCTCCAAGGAGATTATGTTGAAAAATAAAAAAAAATTTACCCAAAAAAAATTGTTTTTATACTTCATTCTAAGGACTTATTGAACTACCCTCGTATGATATTTTCTAATCTTATGAAGGTATTTATCTTTTTATTTCTGTTTCTGATAGAATTGTTCGTTCTCGTTCGTCAGAACAAAAACGTTAAGTATTTTTTGAAAGGCCTGTAGGTGAAGCTTTTTCGAAAAAAACAAACTATAGGTGAACATTCCAGTTATAGTTTAATTATGAAAGTCACTTGGACCGGAAATTATAAAGTTTGTAAATTGAACTCTAAAAAACTATTACTCTAAATTTTACTAAATCCGTTTTAATTAAATTCCGGTAATGGAAATTCAATAAAGAAAAAGAGTGGACGAAAAACTTCATTTTCAAAATTCTATCACTTTTCCTGATCAATTTTTTATTTTCATGACCATCAATATTCAATGACCAGAATTTTTAACTTGCAATATGGTATAATATGGTTGATTAAACGTCAACCAAAAACGTGTTCAACCAAATAATTAAATTTTCTACAAGAATTTAAAAAAAATGGATTTTCATTCAAAAGGACGAATTTTCTGCCTAAATAAGCGAGTTTTCAACAAAACAATTCAACTTCCGAACAAAAAAGAGAAGCTTTAAGCCGAAAAGATTAGTTTTCTACAGAAAAAGACGATTTTTCAAGCAAAAAAGGAAAATTTAAATTTTCAGTTACCAAATAGGTGAACCTTCAACCAAAAACATGAATTTTTGATAAATTGGTACAGCTTTTACCCAAGTAGTTGAATTTTCTCTTAAAAACTTACTTTCTAATCAAAATAACGAATTATCTACAAACCAGTTAAATTTTCAACTCAAATTATGAATATTGAACTACAAAAAAGATTGTTTAATAAAGTAGTTCAACCGTCAACCAAGTAATTGAATTTTCAGTAAAAACACGTTTTAATTTCAAATAAAAAATAGCTGTATCAAGCAAGAAATACGAATTTTCAAACAGAATAGTTAAATACGCAATCAGAGAAGTTAAATTTTTAAGCCGTTACATTTTTAACTAGAACAGATGAAATTGCTACCAACAGAAATTAATTTTTGAACTATAAAGAACATTTTTCAATCAAAAATGATGACTTTAACAGAATTGTTGAATTCGCCACCAAATAATACAATCAGGGTGGCCGCAAACTTTATTTTCAAAATGCCTTAACTTTTCCCGAACCAATTCTTCATTTTCCCTAACCATTAAGTCAATTTTTTACTTAATTATTAAGTATTTATGTTACTTATTTGAATATAAATAATGTTTTATGAAATAATTATTAATATTTATTAATTATTTCGCTAAAATTTAAATTCAATTTAAATCAACAAAGTTTAAATTTATTATCCTTAACCAGTTTTAAATTGTTTCTTGTATAAATTCCCTGACTTTTGGCAGATTTTGTTCAAAATCTCTGATATAAAAATTGAAATGAGTAAAATTACAAAACTCTTCAACATTGTGAAAAACGTTAAAAACTAGTAGAAGGAAAAATAAAAAGAACAATTTGTCAATTTTATAACTGGACAAAATAATATATTTCCTCTAACTCTGAAGACAAGAGAAGTATATCTATTTTCTTGGAATTACGTTACATCTTTGCTAACAGTTAAATTCTTATAAAAAAATCGACTCTTAATATTTAATATACATAATAATATATGATCCATAGTGTGCGTGGAATCGGACAAATCTGCACTCGCGTCGCGCCAAATAAAACTCGGCTAGTAAATATTTACCAAGAATAATTTTGTCCGGGCAAATTATATTACTGAATCAAGACTTCTAACCTCTTATTGCAGATAATAATTTTTAGATATTTGTATTTGTAATGGCGGAAGTATGTGAGTTACTATGTTTTTGCGGGACCGGAAGCACGTTGATCCTCCATTCGTCCAGCTTGGAGCCTCTGTATTAGAGCAAAAAGGTCCTCTTCGGGAACTGTGGCACCTGCTTGAGCATTATCCTTGGGTTTTCGGTTCTCTGGCTCTTCAGCATCTTGCAAATTCGAAGACAGTGGCAACAAACTGCGTTGATCATCTAATCTTGCACCTTGCTGCAAATCAAATAAAAAGTTTTCTTTAAAAAACCAAGCCTCTGACTCACTTCAGAAATCAAAAATAGTATAAACAGTGTCAAAAAATTAAAAAATATTGTCAAATTTTTTTCAAGTATTAAAAATAAACCTAAATGTCCATTTTTAATGTTTTTCAGGGTGGCCACAAGATTTAATTTTCCAATTTCCTTGACAATTCCCTGACTTTTCCCTGACAGAAAATTATTACAAAAGCGAATAAGGTTTCAATAATGTGCCACGCAAAATAGTGAAAAAAGGACAGAAAAATGCGCTTTACATGGCAGTATGGATTAATTAAGGTCAGACAACTCAGCGGCGCAACTAACGAAAAACAAAAGGTCATATAATGGGTATTTTTTGATATTTTTTAATGCTATTTTTCACAACAACAAATTTTTTTTGCTCCATTAGTTTTTGAGAAAACAGGGTGGCGCAGCTTGCCTCTACAAAAATAATGAAATTAAAAAAAATGACTAGGTTATATTTTTTTGCTACTTTTTGCGTTACAATGCGCTATGAATCGCGTTTGTAAAATCAAATCTTATTTTAAAAAATGACCCCCTGTATTGAAAAAAGTATTACAAAGTAACTAGGCTAGATTTTTTGCTATTTACCTGCTTTCCACTTTTTTTAAATAAACCGTTTTTTCGAAAAACAACCCTCCGTGCGGCAAAAACGTATTAAAAAAATAAACTATCTAGGTGAAAAAATACTAATAAAATATCAAAACAGCATTTTTAATGCATAACTGAGGAGCAAAATTATTATTCACCCCTAATCGTTAAAAAACAACCCTCGTATTTGTATCCGAATACAAACTTGTAGATTGGTGCCAAAAATTGTATACATTAACTGTTAGAATTTTTGTGCTCATTCTTTATTTTCCAATGACATATCAATCGCTTTTGTAAAATTAATCCTTATATTAAAAAGAAACACCCTGTAATGAAAACACGTATTGAAAAAAGTCGTTATCTACATACATGGAACTTACTTATAAAATAGTAACATGGTACTTTCAAGCATAATTATTTCTCACCCCTAATCTTCACAAAAATAACCCCCGTAATGTATAAGCTAAAATTGCTATACATTTTACAAAATATAACGAAAAATCGAAATTTTCAAAATGATTGAACATTTTTTGAGAGCACTTTTTCTAAAATAATTTTTTCAAATAGTCATTAAAACTATTTTTAAAGATAAGTTAAAATAATTTTAAAACCCTAAAAAGCAGTCGTGTGACTAGTGATGCTGGGGATCTACATTTATGTTGTAAAATACATGTTAGCTTTTATATGTGTAATAAACTATGAAAACCATTTGCCCAAATCACATTCACAAAAAACTGCATCCCGTTCTGTACATAATTGTCACATAATATCAAGTCGCCGATTTATTATCTCCTTCAAATACAGGGTCGTGGTGTTTCAGCCAATAAATATTCAAGATTCGAACCTGTGAAAATTCGATTTTATTAAGTTCGGTTTCTTGATTTTTTCCAGCGGGTGAACATGGTAATGAATTATGTTCCAACTACTCCAGGAAACCACCCTTAACGTGAAATATAACTAAGTTTGATGAGAAGACCTTTGAGAATATTTTCGACTCTAATACTATCGAAACTCCTCAAATTTCGAACTTATCCAGGTATATCAGTCGCCTGGTTTTTCGACAGACCCAATGCTCTGAGGTATGAAATTCTAGCATCACCAAAAAATACCCTTATCGCAAAATTCCTCTGAATTTGATTAGTGGCAGAATATGCACATTTCTGGAAAACTGGATTAGTGAAACCCATACAAATTCAATCTTATCCAGGTAGAACGGTCACTTGACTTTTTTATCGACTCAATGCTGTAAATGATCCAAGTTTTATTAACCCCAAAAAACTGCCCTTATCGTCAAGTTAGTCTTAATTTTATTGGTATTATATGACAATTATGTACAGAACGGGATGAATTTTTTTTAATGTGATTTGGGCAAATGATTATCATAGATAAAAAATCAAAGATAAAATACAGATAAAAGCCAAAATGCATTTTACAACATACATGTAGATTCCCAACATCCCTATTCACAAATATGCTTTTTAGGATTTTAAAATTATTTCAACTTCTTTAAAAATAGTTTTAATAACTATTTGAAAAAATTATTTTAGAAAAAGTCTGCCATCAAAAAATTTTCAACCGTTCTGGAAATTATATTGTTGTTTATATAAAAATAAATTTTACTTGTTAATAATTGCTGTGCTGGAAGTTGTTTGAAATCATTAAAAGATGCATCAAAAAAGGTAAATTATATTTTTTGAATACACACACATAGACTGAAAAATAATTTTGTTGAGAAATAATTATGCTCAAAAGTACCATGTTACTATTTTATAAGTTCCATCTATGTAGATATCGACTTTTTTCAATACGTGTTTTCATTACAGGGTGTTGCTTTTTTATCTAAGGGTTAATTTAACAAAAGAGATTGATATGACATTGAAAAATAAATAAAGAGTACCAAAATCCCAAAAGTTAATGTATACAATTTTTGGCAGCAGTCAGCATCACTCAAAATTTTGCTCCTCAGTTGTGCTTTAATAATACCGTGTTAATATTTCATAAGTATTTTCCATTTATATAGTTTCTTTTTTTGTTTAGTACATTTTTGCAGCGCAGGGGGTTGCTTTTTAAAATAAGGGTTCATTTGAAAAGTGTTTCATATCACATTGAAAGCAAAAAAATAGCACAAAAAAATCTAGCCTAGTCATTTTTTTAATAGTCTTTTTCATTACAGGGGATAATTTTTAAAAATAAGGATTGATTTTACAACAGCAGTGATTCAAACGAAATTAAGGGCCATTTTTAGATATTTTCCAACTATTTCTTAAAATCCCATACAATTTACCTGAAAATAATGCTAAGTATGAAAAATCACTAAAAAAGAATGCAGCTACGGAGGCACATCATCAAATTTGTGTTTCGTAAAAGTTTTATGTGGAAAGAAACAAAACGGGAACGTAACGAAAGTTTCGTTACGTTCCTTTTCGTTCTTTTTTATATAAAACACGATTAACAAATAATTTTGACATTGTGCTTTCGTAGCCTCATTGTGTTTTTATAATTTTTTAGGCTAAGCTTAGCTTTACTCAAATTCTTTTAAATGTATCGAAATATATTCGATTCAAAGAATCGAATTCCCTTTTTAAAGAATGTACATTTAAAAAATATTTACATTCATATTAGGAAACGCTTACAAAATATGATAAAAATATATTAATTTCTATTTTCCCTGACAGCTACATCATTTCCCTGATTTCCCTGACATGTGGCCACCCTGGTTTTTCTTTCGTCTATTGCGAATGGTGGTCTGCCATTTCGCCACCTGGTGCTGAAAACTGGAACTAGAAAAAGTAGGTACAAATTTAAAGATCTATTTTAATTTTTGCATAAAAGTGTTTTTACGATTGTTTTGTGAAGCGTAAAACAATGATTAAATACTAGAAACAAATCGTCATAAAAAACAAACAATTTTAAATAGAATTTCCATCTTATACAGTGAATTAATGTATGTATACACAAATTTTATCCAGATTATGCAAAGAATACGAATAATAGACGATTGGAATTAAAACACGAATTCTAACCTAACTTTCAGATTAGATTTTTAAATAGTAAATATTTCATGCATAAATCAATAAAAATTGACTTTGGAGTTTATTTTTGCTTCAAAATAAGACCATTAAAGTTTATAATTTTTGGAAAATCACAATAAATAGAACAAAAATTATAAATATCCTTTAACGTCTGAGAAAATCAATATAGGATAAAAAAGAACAACAGAAGTTGCTTATTATATACATTAAATAACTTTGTTTGATTTTTACACATTTTTTATACTGTAATTTGTTATCAATGAGTTCCCCTGATGAGAACAATAACTGTTTTTTTTTAGAAAAATATTTCTGGAAAAAATGTGTTTTTTCACTGTAAGAATAGACACGATATTAAAGATACATTTTCATTCGTACATACAACTTTTTGATCGATTTTTAAAAAATTTAAAGTATTTAATGGATAATAAGAAGGCGCCTTTATACGAAAAACAAAGGGTTTAAGATGAAATTTACATGTTATGCAGTGAAAAAACGAATTTTTTTACAGAAATTTTTTTCTACGAAAAAAACTATTATTTAAACCTGAAATGTTTACTGTTTAGAAATCTGATCTAAAAGTTAGGTTAGAATTCATATTTTAATCACAATCATCTATTATTCGTATTCTTTGCATAATCTGGATAACATTTGTCGCTATATACATTACTTCAAGTTCATTTAAGCTTACAATGCACTGAAACCTACATTAAATAGTGAAATAATCTTTTTTTTTTGTTTAAACCTTTTTGACGTTTTTTTTTTTCCATTGTATAAGGTGGAAATTCTATCTAATACGAATTGTTTTTTTATGAATATTTGTTTTTAGTTTTCAATCATTGTTTTAAACTTCACAAAAAAAATGTAAAAACAATTTTATGCCACAATTAAAATACACCTTTAAAATCGTACCTACTCTTTCTAGTTCTAGTTTTCGGCACCAAGTGCCGAAATTGTAGACCACCATTCCTAATGCATTATAAATATTCCTATTTTTTATTGCAGACTTCACAATCTTTCCCTTTTTTCACATTTGTCAACATAAATGCGAACTGAGGTGATCTCGATGGGTTCTACGAAGAATAGGCTATCTTTTCGATCCCGCTAAGAATTAGGCTAACTTCATTTAGCTAAGTTTTCAGGACGATTGAATAACCTATTATTTTTTTAAACATTTCCTACGAATTCAAAATTCCAGCATTTTATATTACAGTTTCTAATGTAATTTAAGCTCTTGTAGCTTTCAAAGCAAGAAATTTTAAATGATTTTGATTTATTTCAACACTTAAGCGTGTTTATACTAAATTTCGTGCAAAATGAAGTTAGCCTAATTCTTAACGGTAACGAAAAGATATCCTATTCTTCGTAGAACCCATCGATCTGTCACCTCATAATCTAACTTTTAAAAAAATCCAACTATTTTTGGTTGAGAGTTCTTTTGTTCTTGTTTGAAATGTCTACTATTAAATTTTTCGTTAATAATTCATATTTTTTATTTCAAAATTGTATTATTTGGTTCAAAATTTAATTATTTTAACTGTATTTGTTGTATTTGTTTCCATTTGCATTAATGAAAAATGAATTGCAAATTAAAGCGCTTAAGGTAGAACTCTATATTTTTAACTTAAAAAATTAAAGTTTAAAAGTTTTTTATTTAAAAATGTTGTATTCAAATGCTCAATAAGTGACACCTATAAAATGGAAAGTACTAACACTTTTTAATTGAACGATTTAAAATTAAATACATTTAAAATTGAACATTTAGCATTTTTAGGTTTTATAAATTTTAGAGTTCAAAGATTTAGACTCAGTTCCAAAAATATAAATCTATATTATCATTTTCAATACTCTAAATTGAACAATCAATCAATAATTTTTTTAATTTTAATTTTAGTATTTTAACCAATTTCAAGCTAGTAACATTAAAACTTGAACGATTAAAATTTTTTAAACTAAACCATTTTTACATTAGAAATTAAATTATTTTTATTTTAAACAGTTTAGATATCCTTAGAAAGCTTCAAATTTTACTTCAAAGTCATGCAAAATCTACTTGTTACAAATTGTTTCAAATTTAAAATTATTATTGAAGTTTCCCATACCTTCTACATATTTTTTAAAAAGACTTTAATTTTAAATCAATTTTGAAAATAAAAAATCATTTTCACTTTTTATAATAATCTTAAAAAAACATTTTTATTCTTTTGAAGCATTTCAAAATTCTTAAAAAGATTATAAATTTTTTATTCAATATCTGCAAAAATCTACATTTTGGTTTTATTTAAGCCATTGCTGTTTGCACGGGAATATCGATATGAATAGCCGGACATTATTGGAAAACACACTTCGTTTAAAATATTTGAAATAATTTCAAGTTCGAAATTAGTTTTAAATCTTTTTCAAAGTTTCTAAATATCTCAAAATTACTCGAATTCTTCCACAAATAATAAGTGTTTAATTGTTATTTGTACATCAAAATTCAAAATTTTTGACTTACAAATTAATTATTTTTTTAAATAGAATAATTAAAATCATAACGTTCAATGTTTAAAAGCTCCTTGAAATTATAAAGATTAAAGGCTTTCTATTTTAAACAATTTAGTTTCAAATTATTTACATTTTTTACAACTAAGGCTTTTGAATTGAACCAGTTTAATTTTTAACGTTGAACTCTGGGAATTCTTCAATTTTTAATAAATTTATGGTCGTCTTAACAACTAATTATTGTTCACTTTTTGATACTTCAAGCAAAGTTCAATTTTAAAAATAATTAATTAATTTAAATTTACAGTTGATCAAACACAAATGGTTACCATAACAAAACTTTCATTTTAAACGCTTTTAATTTTAAATTCTTAAACTCTTCCAAGACTGCATTTCTAAATTCTTTAAATTAAAAATGTACGGTTAAAAATAAAAATGGAAAATTTTGTTAAGTAAAAGACTTTCAAATTATACATTATGAATTAAATCATATCATAATTAAAGAAGATCAAAATTCAACTTCGTATTGTCGGCTCAAAAATTAAACAATTTGCTAGAAAATGTAACTATTTGGTTGAAAAATGATGTATTTTGTTGAAAATCAATCTGTTTTAGATGAGGATTATAGTATTTTGTTGAAAATTTTTCTTCGTTCAATCCAACTGGTTTTTATTATAAATGAACATTTTTTTGTAATATATATTTTTTTAATGAAGATTTACCATTTTTATTGAAAGTTAGTTTTTTTTATCAAACATTATTTTTATAAACTCAAATTATAACTACATATTTTGTTGAGCAGTCAATTGATTGGTTGTGAAATAATTTTTTTGTTAAAAATTAATATTCTTGGATTGAAAGTTCAACTTTTTTTTATAGTAAAACGTCTTTTGACATTGAAAATTTCACAATTTCGATTAAATTTAAATCTGGTACAAAATTAAACCGTTTTGTAGACAAATTTTTGTTGTTGAAAATTAATTCCCTTAAATTAAAATTTAACTATTTAGCTAAACAATCTTAGAGATTAAAAATTATTAAAATAAAATGTTTTCTATTGATTGTTTAAAATATTTAGTTAACAATTGATGTATTTGTTACAAATTCGTATGTTTTAGTAGAAAATTCAACTATTTGGCTAAAACTTTATGTATTTTGTTAAAAATTCGTCTTTCTAGTAGAGAAATCAATATTTGTTAAAAAACGTATGTATTTGATTAAAAATTCATCTTTATTGGCAGACCATTTATCTTCTGAGTTAAAAATTGAGTTATTTGCTAAAAAAATATACGCATTTGGTTTCCAATCCGTATTATTTGGCAAAAAATCAATTTATTAGTTAAAAATGCAATATATAATTGAAAATTAGTCTGTTTTGGTAGAAAATTCGTCTTTTTTTACTATTTTCAATTGTTTTTTTATTTAAAATAAAAATATTTTGCGATTTAAAAAGCTTGAAAGTGTGCTTGAAAATTTAGAAACTTGGATGAAGTTAAAATAATTTGTTAAAAACTAATATTCTTCGATGAAGAATCATAGTTTTAGTTAAAAATGCATCTCTTTGTTTGAAAATTGTTCTATTTTGTTAAAAATTCTCATTCTTTGTTTTAAAATTATTGGTTTTAACTGAAAATTTAACTATTTATTTTTTGTTGAAAATTTATCTTTTTTAGCAGAAAATTAATCCTCTTGGTATAAAATTTAACTGCATATTTTGCGGAAAACATTATGTTAAATTTTTTTAGTTTAAATATCAACTGTTAGATTTTTTGTTGAAAACCCAACTGTTTTGCAGACAATTCGCCTGTTTGGCTTGGAAATTCGAAAATTTTGTAGTAAATTCAACTGTTAAAAGTTCATCTTTTCAGCTTGAAACTTTGTACAGCCCCTAATCAACTATTGATATGATTTATAGCGAATCAGCGAAGAAGTTAGAAAATGTTTAAAAAGAGTAAAGAAATAATGGCATTAGCGGACAATATTGAAAAATAGCGTCCGAGACATGAAAAGAGAAAACTACATATTATGACGTGCAAATGTAAGTAAAGGAATAACAAATTTAGTGCAATAAAGCTGATAGTAACCTGACAGCGTACAAGCATTTCAATGAAGGAGTCGTCAGTATCTTGGGTAGATTGCATTGTTGGTTGATTGGCACTATTGGCGTTTAGGCCTGGTAAAAAGGGAAGCACAACTCGCTGCTCATCCATTCTCTTGCTTTGCATTCCAGCAATTAATTCGAGCAAATCATCCTCGTCTCTGTAATCAATTTCAAAATAATTTCTCATTATTATTACAAAAATAATATGGTCATAAATCCAGAATTAAACAAATATATTCATAATTTTAACGAGAATTGTTTATAATCCAATAATTATGAAAAGCCTAAAGACGCCCAATTTAATTGCATTGATTAATGAATTGCATAAGAACGTGTTGGTAAATTATTCTGCGACCAGTGGAATGTGTTGATATTGAATGCAGGGGCAATTCTTTGGAACCTTTAACTTTTAGGCTATCGGTTTAATAGAATATAAATGAAGGACACATAAGTGATTTTGTCTATTGCTAATTGGAAATGTAATTAATATATTTATTAGTAGTTTGCAATACCGCAGAGGATAACTCAGCACAATAAATCTATTTTAAAAGATGTTTAGGTCATGTGTTTCATATTTCGTAAATTATAGTAATAATGTTCAAGGTTGGATAAAAATGTACAGGTTAAAAGAGAAGAATGCCCGAAGATAAAATCATTTTAAATATAGAATATATTTTTTATTCCGAAACATGAAGACCTTAAGGTACTTATCGTGCCAAAAGTCAGATATCTCGAAAAAATAGTTTTTCTATGATTTTAAGAATCAAAATATTATAACTGATGTAATTTCAAATAAAAAACATTATTTCTATGAAAAATGTTAAAATTCACAACAAAAAACATAAATTTTAACCTTGTTTTTTGCAATTTAATTTTTTCGGACCGTCGCTTCTTACCAATTTTTGAAAAATGATTGCATTTTAATTAATACAGCCTATTTTTTCCGGGAAAATATTCTCCACAACACTACTGCTTCCTATTTTTAAAGTAAATTTTTTTATGGCTGAAATCGTTAGAACAATTTTTATTTTTAAATAATTACTATATTTTAAGATCAGTTATAATTTTTTGATTCCTGAAATCATAGAAAACCTTTTTTTTCGCGATATCTGATTTTTGGCACGACAACTACCTTATAGAATTGAAAAGAATTTTGATATTTTATTTATTAATTTTCGAAATGACTTGTGATTTTTAATAGGAAATGAAAAAAAAAAGTTATCTTTTTTCTTGGGGCATGTTGAACGAAATTGATCTAGGGCAGTTTTCACTAAGTTGAATTATTTATATTTCTTGTTCAAGAGATTGAAGAGAATATGAACATCAGCGAAAAACGCAGTAAGAAATTTGCGTGATATTTAAATTAAGTTCAATGTGTTCTCTAAAAGTCACGTTAATTCAATTTCTTTATCAAAATTACGAGCATATTACACAAGCGACATTTCCACTTGTACATCGTACACGGCTTTATAAACTCACTTATTATTTACTAGAAATATAATTAAATACTAATCTATTGGGAATGGTGATCGGCCAATTCGCCACCTGGTGTCGAAAACTGGAATTATAAAGAGTAGATACAATGTTTAAGATGTATTTTAATGCTTGCATAAAAGTGTTTTTACGGTTTTGTTGTGAAGTGTAAAGCAATGCTTAAATACTAAAAATAAATCTTTATCATAAACAAATCGTTTTAGATATAAGTTTCACCTTAAACAGTAAAAAAATACATTTTTTTGAAAAATGTTTTTAAAAAAACACAATTATTTTACTATTTCATTAATGTATGTAGCGACAAATTTTATCCAGATTGTGCAAAAAAGACTAGTAATAGACGATTTAAATTTAAATACGAATTCTAACCTAACTTTTAGATCAGATTTTTAAATTGTAAATATTTCAGGTTTAAATTCATAAAAATTTTACTTGTAGTTCATTGTTGCTTCAAAATCAGTCAATTTAAGTTTATAATGTATTGAAAATCACAATAAATAGTACAATCACTTTTTTTTTAGTAAATATTTCTGTACAAAAATTTATGTTTTTCACTCTATAGTATGTAAATTATATCTAAAGAAACCCTTTTGTTTTCGATAAAGACTTTTTTTTAATATCCAATAAATACTTTATACTAAACAAAAAAATCGTTAAAACACATTTATACACAAATTAAAATGCATGTTTAAAATCGTACCTATTTATTCCAGTTCGGATTTTTGTCACCAGATGGCCTATCGCAGTTTAAACATTCCCAATACACATAGAATTACTATTGAAGTTAGGTAGGTTTTATTAAAATTTTAGTACCATTGATAAACTCGTTAATGTTATTTTTGAAATTATACTCTCAATCAAAACTTTTCATTTGTTCGAATGTTAGTGCATGATCGACATTTTGGATATTAAATGTTTTTTATTGACTTGTCGTTCATTGTTGTCAGATTAAAATTTTTGTTTAAAAGTAGATCTAGAAAATGCATAGAATTTTTAAACCAGACATTCGTAGCAATTTATTTTTCCACAGGGGAGTTCCCCAATTTTTAGAAAAAATCACTTAAAATATCTCGAATTCGGTATCAAATTAAGTTTTATTTCAAGTTTTTTTAAAACTTTATTTGTTAAGAATAAAATTGAAGACTTTAGATATAAAAAATGTTTTGAGTTGATCAACTGTAAATATAAATTAATTCATAATTTTGAAAACTGAACTGCAGTTCCAGTAATAAAAATTAAACAATAATTGATTTCAAAAGATGGTTATGAATCTTATCAAAATTAAACAATTTAACAATTTGTAAGTTAAAAATGGAAAGTTTAAATGGTTAAAATAGTGAAATTTCCCGCCAAAGATAAAAAATATTAACTAAAATTGTGAATCTTCAAATAAAAAAAAAATTTACCAAGTAGTTAAACTTGCGACCAATCAGTTTAGTTTTCAACAAAAAAAACATGAATTCTCAATGCAAAATGTAATAGTAGATATTTCAACCAAGAAAGATTTTAACGTTTCATAAAAAACAGTTGAATTCTACCAAAAAGACGAACTTTCAACAATATAGTTGAATATCCGAAAATAAAAGATTATTTTAAACCAAACAGTTGCAATTTTAATTAGGTATTTTCACTTCAATGAACAGCTAACTTCGCGTCATAGCTTACTGAGAGGAAAACGAGGGACCAAATGCATGGGATTCAATTCATTTTTACCCTATTTTACTAATATCTTCGTAAAAGATCATTTTTTTCTATATAAGTTTATTTGAAAAATAGTTTTTATACATTAATTGCTATTTAATGAAATAATAAAATGATAATAGCGATTATTAATGACAAAGATATTACAGAAATAAAGTAAAAAGTAAGCTGATGGTTGAAGTGAAAATACCTAATAACAAGAAAATTAAATTTTAGCAAAAAAAAAAATTAATTTTCAAACCAAAAAGACTTGAGATTAAAAAGATTCATCTTTTAATCAATTTGCAAACCAGAAAAAACGAAATTTCTACCAAATAAGTGAAATTACTATTAAATAGTTTCACTTTCAAAAAGAAAAAAAAACGAGATGCAGTTTGAACCAAAAAATGGAGTTCGATTTTCAACCAGAGATGAATCTTCAACCAGAAACATACAGTATACAGCATATATAGTTATTTCTTATGAAAACAATTTTGTAGTGGTTTAGATTCGGTTATTTTATAATTCGGTAATTTTTCTTTATCGAAAATTTTATTTTTCAGTATTTTTCAATCGTTTTTCACTATATTTAGACTATGAACATTACAATTTGAATGGTTCTATTTAAGAGAATTTCATTTTTAAAGCTAAAGTATTGAAATTTGATGTATAAATAAGAATTAAATAACTATCACTTTGAAAAAAAATAATTAAGAATATTATTTTGAAACGAATAAAAATCATTCTTCTAATTAAAAAAATATTTAGTTAAAAAAAATTATATCATTTAATTCTTAGCATTTCTAACTTAATATTTCTTAAAATGATATAATTCACAAATTTATTGATAGATTCTTCGACTTATAGCATTGAAAATGATAGCGCAGATTTGTATATTTTAACCAGAAACCTTTGAATTGTTCAATGTACAAAAGTTGAAAATTCAAAATTTGGTAGCTTAAGGGCCTCTAATTAAAAACAAAGCACTTAACAAGTGTTGAAAGATTCCATTATATAAGTGTAAATGATTGAGCGTTCGAATTAAAAATTTCGAAATAAACATATTTTTTGAGCTTCTAGTATAAAAGTTTTTAATTCAAGAGTTCTATATTGAATGCTTTAAATTGCAATTATGTTTCGATTACTCAAAACGGAAAACTGTTCAGCTCTAACAATTCGAATTTTTTAATTTCAATGATAGTGGGAAAATTTTTTCTGCAACTGAAACCGTCACTTTAAAGGACAAAAACTTACTTCTCATTCTCTTGTGTGGCAACAATTTTTGGCTTTATGTTTGTACGAAGAGCACAACGTTGATCATCCATTCTGCCGGATTGGAAGCGTGATAAAAGTTCGAAAAAGTTGTTCTCGTCTTCCTCTTGCGACGGTTGGGGCGCGATTCCAGCTCTTGCTGGAGGAGGATTTTCATTTGATTCCTTCTTCTTTCCCTCCGGCGTCAGCTTAAATTCGAAAATCAAAACTTAAGATTTTTCTAGGCGGTACATGCAGGCCTTGGACTCACTTCAGAGATAAAAAATAGAGCCAAAATGGTGTCACAAAATTTTTAAAGTATTAAACTTATATACAATCCGAATTTAAAAATGTATAGCCTGAAATCAAAAAGTGTGCGCTGGAAAATTAACTTTATTTTGTAAGCAAAATTCAGTGTTTATTTAAAATGTTATTCTTTAGTTTATGAATGATCAGAATTCCGATGAATCACAGGCTTCACAGTTTTTCCCCTAATCCACACTTTCTCTAATTTTCACACTCAAATGCGAACTGAATAAATATAACTCAATAAGCCAATCGAACTATTTTTGAATGAAAGTTCATTCTTTTCGGTTGAGAAGTCTACTATTAAATTTCGTTGCTATGAATGCGCATCTCTTTGGTTAAAATTTGTAATATTTGGTGAAAATGCGAGTAAAAATGAAATTATTTGGTTAAAGACATACAGTCGAATTCAAATTTTAGTATTTTCGATCTACGCGCTATTGGGTGGACATTTTAATCAAAGGAAAAAAATTCCCGGTCATTTCCCCGGTTCGCAAACATTTTTCAGGGTCAATGAAATTAAAAAAATTAAACACTAAGCTAAAAAAATTTCCATTTAAACTAATAAAAAGTGAGCTGAACTTTTATAAATCGTAGAGTTCAAAGATTCAGATTAAATTCTAAAAATATAAATTCACGTGATCATTTTCAAAGATCTTTAAAAATCCTCAAAAAGCTTCGAAATTTTATTTAAAAATCTTGAAACATTCACATGTTGTTTTACATTTTTTCACATTTTTAATCATTTTTGAAACTTTTTCAGAACTTTTGAACATCTTTTGAAATTATTCGAATTTTTCCTAAATTTAAAAAAAAAAAATTCCTGCCAAATTTAAGAAATTTTCTCAAAATCTTCCACATACATTTTCGATAATTTTTTCAACCCTTCTAAAACTTTTCAAATATTCTCTTTAAATTAATTCTTCAAAATAAAAAATTATTTTTAAGTTTCCTAGGAAATGTTTGATATTTTTCAGAAGCTTTTCAAAATTCTTAAAAAGGTTCTAAATGTTTTATTTGAAATCTGCCCAAATCTATATTTTATTTTGAATTACGCCGTGGGCTATTTGCATCGAAATTTTTGGTACGAATTTGTTTTAAATGGGACAATAGGGTTGTTTCCAACGTTAGATATCATTTTTCCAATAAATGGATCTTGTAGTATATAAAATTATAATTTTAAAAACGCCCGTAAAATATTTTTCACATATTGTTTACTATTTTTAACTTAATGTTGAAAAATGAATTTTCTATCACGAAGTCGATTGGAGGGCCCCTTTGACGTCAAATGGGTCGTATTTTCCACCAATCACAGCATATTTGTCAGTGATTCTCAAATATCTTTTTCTGTGCCGACGTTTTGTATTTACTGTTTTTCTTCAACGTACCACTGAGTCTCAATCAAAATATTACAACAGGAGGACTTCTTTTGTCACATAAACCTTAACAAATAAAGATGACATATCAAACTAGAAATGTCAGACCGTGACCTAATCTCTTAATCATGAATTTCACATCGCCACATTGATAGATAATTAGAGAACCTCTGAGTCACGTCACACCCACGTGACACCAATTTGAATAAGTGTTTTACCGCCTTCAATTTTTAATAATTTTTTTCTGTTAAACGACTCAACATAAAAAAAAAATATTATACTGAACTTTCAGTTCGGATTAAAATGATGTATTAAAAATTATTTTATCTAAAATGGCGAAACAACCCTATTAAAAATTTTAATGTTTAAAGTTTAGTTTTTAATACTTAATTTACATTACTGATTTTAAATGAACAGAAATATATTTTTAAATATTAGGGTAGGGTGGGGCGGGATAAGCATAGGGGGTAAGATGAGTCACTTAATTTTCTCGTAGGCTATCATTTATTTTGTAAATATTTTTTGTATTAATATCAGGAAAAACATTATTAAACTTCTTTTTTGAAAATTTTTCGCTTAATGTTGAATAAATCTGGAAAAAACGAAAGTACAAATTTCAAGACCTGTATTCTGATATTTTGTATTTGTTTAGAAGGTTCAAGAATATTACATTTTTTCCAGTGGTTATTTAGATATCTTATTTATTAGACCTTAAGTTCTCAACAGATGTATATATAATTGTAAAACCGAAATACGTGAAATTTTGATTTGACTAAATAATGTCATATGGGGCGGAATGAGCCACCTCTTCCTATGCATTAACCTAACCCCTTAGTGTAGCAGTCAGTAGCTTAGGATGCAATGTTTTATATTATAAGATGGTGCAGGGTGTTAATTATGGTTTAAACGTTTAAAAAACTAATCTTGTCGACAAAAATTCTCAGAAAAATTATGACAGCAGCACAGTTATAGGTATGATAAAATAATATGAGTTGCTGTCAACCTTAACAGAGAGCACTGTTTTTCTGGTGTATTTCTTAAATAAATTTGTTTTAAAACTCGTAAAATGCTACAAAAATAAGAAAAACATTGTTGTGGTGTAAAATTACGGCAGACGTTCAAAAAAAAACTGTTTAATACCCCAATATACATGAAATTCAGTGTCATGCAGTAATTGTAGTAGACCAGTCTAGTATTTGAGAATTTACGTATTGTAGAATTTATCTTTTACTGAGATAATGTACATGGTCAAGTCGAAAATTGCTATATTTATTTCTGTAATATAATTATTAAAAGGTATGTGGATATAATCGTTTTTCTATTTACTCTTTGTAGTGTTAGTTACGGTAGAGGTTAGGATTCACGATTACATCATTTTGAAGTTAAATACTTTAAATTTTCAATTCAATTTTGGAAAGCTATGTGTAAGATATATTTTTATTTTAAAATAGTCAAACTTAAAAAGACTTTGAATTACAAATAATATATAAGTCATTTAATTAAATGACCCATCTCGCCCCAATGCCTGGCTCATCCCGCCCCAGGCATGGGGCGATATGAGCCAAGCGCACTTGTTCTTTATTTTCGTTTCCAATTCCGCATATACTTTTTTAGTTACTTTGAATTGCTTGAATTGCTAGAAAGAGAGGCGACACTAAGACCAACCGCGGGCAGGCATCCAATAGATGAAGAGCGATGCTTTACGACCCGGAGAAACATCAACACCAAGGTTTCTCTCA
>NC_046658.1:52424175-52447450 GCF_010883055.1 Belonocnema kinseyi | reverse complement strand
TGTCAAGCAATGAATTAGCAGATTTTAAATACTGACGTGAAAAGGACAGCTATGCTCATCTCGCCCCGCCCTACCCTAAGTAATTGTTCACTTTCTTAATTAAAAACTTCAAATTGAATAGTTAAAAAATGGAACATTTTAGACTGAAATAATATTTGAAATTTAATAAAAGGTTTTAATTATGAGTCTATTATTTTAAAGTTACTTAAAAATAAAAAATAGTTTATAATGTTTCAATCAGGCGTTTACATTTGTTTAACAAATAAAAACGTTCCAATGGAAACAGTTCAAATTTTAACGTTAAAATCTGCAAATTATAAAATGGTGGATTGATTCCGAAAAGTATTGTAAATTCAATTATTATTTACTTTTTAAATCTTGCGTGATATCATAATTGAAAAAGATAAAAATTTAACTAATTATTTGAAAACTATTTTCTCTATCGAAAATAAACTAACTGTCATTTAACGGTTTCTCAATCAAGTAGGAATAAGTACAATAAATACAATAATATACAATAATAAGTAAAATAATAAATTAAAATTTGATTGTACTTCTTGGTTGAAAACTTAACTGCTTTGTTGAAAATTCGTTCTATTTTTTTTTTGCTTGAAAATTTAAATTTTGATGTACATTGTTTCTCTTTCTTAACTAAACAATTTTTTCAAATGAAAATTCAACTATTTTGTTGAATATTCATCATCTGCTTGCAAATTCATTTCTTCTTGTAGAAATTTCCCCTTTTTGGATAAAAATACAACTGCCAGGTTAAAAATTTATCTGTTTCAGTTGAAAATGAAATTTTTGTCGCAAAACTTTTTGTTGAATTATCTACTATTAGACTTATTTCTAGTTCGTTAAAAATTGAATTTTCTGGTTTATAATTAATGTATTTTGTTAAAAATTACGACGTTTTTCGGAGAAAATTAACACTTTTGACTGAAAATCGAAATTTTTGGTTGCAAATTGATGTATTTTGTTTATTAAGTCTGACTGTATTTTTTTATTTGTAGTTGAATAACCTTTTCAATGTAATATTGACTATTACATTTTTCATTGAAAAGTTAGCTTCCTAGATTCAAAATTCAACTCCTTGGGTTGAAAGATGAACAGCATGAACATTTTTGCATTGAAAATTATTTTGGTTGAAATTCGACTATTTAGTTTAAAAAAAAATCAGAAACGAAAAAATAATCACATAAAATTTAGACTTACATCACATCCACTTTCCAACCATTTACTGAAAAATTTCTTTGATTTTTTGAAATATCGTCTTTTTGGTAACAAAATTAATCTTCTTGGTTTATTTTATAATCTTCTTTGAAATTCGCCCTCTTGAATTCAATTCAACTATTCTATTTTTAACAAAAATCGGTTCTTGGTTCAAATATAAACTATTAGATATATTTTTTGTTGAGGATTAATCTTCCTTTATTTAAAAATTAAAACTACTTGCTTAAAAGTTGAACCCTCTAAATTATCTGATGGCCAATCAGCCATTGAGACCATTTTCCTTTATTTTATGATTCGCTGAGATGACGGGCATATTATTTCAGCCAATTATCAATGAAGTTCAAAAACATTTTTCAAGAAAAAGTAAGGAAATAGTGACATTAGCGGACAATTGTATAAAAATAGTGTATTTAGTATAATTTTTTTCGAAATAGTAGCAAAATAATGCTATCGCTAAAAAAATGGTCAAATAGTGCCAATAATGTGGTGAGTCCGCGGCCTGCACATGAAAAGAATGGATGTTTTTTACACCTAACAAACATTCCACTTACCTTGATAAGATTAAGATTGTCCATACTCTCCCTACGAAGTCTATATCTTCCAGGAGATGAAGCAGCAATATTGGAAGCTGCCGTTTTAATACTTTGGGTTTTGTTTCCTTTCTCATCTTTCGGAATGATCTTATCAATCCCTAGAATTTTTTGGAGGTCTTCAACATTCATTTGGGCTGTGGCTTGACCCATTTCATCTCCCAATTCTTTCGAAAGGTTATAATGCAATTTCGCGAAGTGCAGTGCTTTTTCGTGATTTCCCATGGCAGAATACGCATTTCCGAGAGACCAGCAGGCCCGACCTTCGCCGACTTTGTCCTTTAATTGTTGAGCAATTTCGAGATGCCGAAGATGATACTCCACAGCCGTTGGATAATCTCGTAGCAATGTGTAAGTATTTCCAAGCGAATCACAGGCCTGAGCTTCAACTGCACGATCTCCTAATTCTTTAGCCAAAACTAAAGTTCGCCTGAAATTAAAAAAAAAAACACTCTTGTACAACCTTCAAGAAAGTCTGCAAGTTACTTCGTGAAATAGGCGAATTACTTGTAATGCTGAGCAGCTTTCTCAAATTCTCCTAAAAATATATGACAGTTTCCCAAATTACTATTGGCTCTCCTCTCCGCTGCCTTATCGCCAAACTCTCGTGCAATTTTTAGCCTTTCGTTGTGGTAATAAATTGCCTGTTGAAAATCACCAAGTAAATAGAAGGTGTTTCCCAAATTTCCACAAGCTCTACCTTGGGCAGCAGAGTCACTAAATTCTCTCATCAGTTTCAAATTTTCTCTGAAAAAAAAGGTTTAAAATTGAATATACCTAAGAGGCAGGTTCTACTGCAGAATCTTTGCAAGATAAACTATTACATTTTCAGAGTGACAGTTTTAATCAAAGAACAAAATTCCCGATCATTTCCCGGTTCGCAAATATTTTTTCCGGTAAAGAAAATTTCAAAAATTGAAATATAAAGCTAAACAGTTAAAGTACAAGTAATAAAAAATAAACAACAAACTAAAGAATTCAAAGTGGAACTCTTGAATTTTTAACTTTTGACATTAAAGTTTAAAAGTTTTTAAGTTCAAAAATTTTCTATTGAATTGTTCAATAATTTACACGTATAAACTGGAAGGTACTACCACTTTTCAACTGAATAACTTCAAGTTTAATGATTTTAAATTGCAAAATTAAGAATTTTGTACATTCATAAATTATAGAGTTAAAAGATTTAGATTAAGTTCTGAAGATATAAATCCAGGTCAACATTTTCAATACTCTAAGTTAAAGAAACAATAAATGAACTTTAAAAATGGTCAAAATAATATTATTTAGTTATTTTGGGTTATTAAATATTTTTAAATTTAAATTTTTTCAACTTGAAAGTTCTTAAATTAGAATTTAAATTATTTTCATTTTAAAAAGTTTGAGCATCCTTGAAAAACTTTAATATTGTATTTCAAAATCTTTAGAAATCTAGAAGTAGTTTTACATTTGTTCGAATTTAGCTTTATTTTTGAAATTTTTTCAAAACTATAAAGTCCTATAAATTTTAGAAAATCCTGCAAATTAAAAAAAATAGCTTTGCAATTTGGATTTCTAAATAACAATTGAATGCTTATTATTTTGAAAAACCATTACAGTAATTTTAAGAGATGTTTAGAAATTTCAAAAACATTAAAAATTAATTTAGAACTTGAAATGATTTCAAATAATTTTAACGAAGTGTGTTTACCGACAAATTTTGGTTATTCGTAACGAAATTTCGGTGCAAATACTCACAATCTAATTTAAAACAAAATTTCAATTTTTACAGTTTACAAAAAATTTAGAGGTTTTTTAAAAATTATAAAAGGCTTCAAAAGAAGAGAAACATTTTCTTAAAATTCATAGGAAAATTGAAAATGACTCTTCATTTTGAAAAATTATTTTAACAGAATATTCTAAAAGATTTTAAGAGATTTCCAATATTATTAAAAACGACCCGAGAAGAATTTAACGATTTTTTTTAATTTTTAAGATTTTCTAAAAATTTTAGGAAAAATTTTATTCAGTTTAAAATATGTTTAGAAGCTCAGAAAAATTTGTCACAATCTTCGTTTAAATTACATAATATCATCTTAAGTTTTAAATTAATTTTGCATCTTTTCAAAACTTCTAAATATCTCTTAAAATAACTCAAATTTTTCTACAAATTGTAACGTTAAAATTTGAAAAGCTTTTCGAAATTTAAACAATGTAAAGCTTTCTATGTGAAACATTTAAGTTTAAAATTGTTTACTTTTAAATATTTGGCTTTAATTTAGTCGTCTTAAATTAAAAGTCAAATATTGCTAAATATGAAATAATTATCCTTTTACTTAATCAAATTTTTTAAATTAAATGGGTTAAAAATTGAATAATATAGACTGAAACAATATTTTTCATTTAATAAAAACCTTTAATTAAGAATTAATTACGAATCTGGAAATTCTTTAACTTTCAACGGATTTAAAATCGTTTTATCAAATGAATTATTGTTCAGTTTTTAATACTTAAAGTACAGATCCCTTTTAAAAATTATTTATTTATATTTACAGTTGATAAAATAAAACTGTTTTTTTTTATCAAAAATTTTCAACTTTAACGATTTTAATTTTTAATTGTTTAAGTCTTCAAGACTTCACGTTAAAATTCTTTAAATTAAAAATATAAGCTTAAAAATAAAAATCTAAAATAGAGAATTTTACAGGTAAAATATTTTCGAATTACACATTATAAACTGAATATCATACTTTAAAAAGATATCGATTCAATTAATTATTTACAAAACTGTTGAAATAAAACTTTTACAGATTTTTCTTCAGAAAATTTGTAAAATTCCCGGTCAAGAAATAAATTCACTGTTATTTTCCGGTTTTTCTCGGTCTCAGAAAATTGCCGGTGATTTCCCGGTGAAGCGACCACCCTGATTTTTCATTGAAAATTCATCTTTCTACATTCAAAATTCATGTTGGGTTTTAGTCGATTTTCTTAATAAATAAATAAATTTTGTGGCCATGAGATTTTTGTCATAAAATCGATCTTTCTCATTATTCTCGCAAAGAACGAGAAATACAAAAAAATGTAAAAATCAAAGTTTGCACGTCTAAAAAAGTTTAATAAAAAATACTATTTCCTCTTTTGCGATATCATGCATCGTTCACGAGAAAATGAGCAGCGAGCAGATTTTTTTAACTGAAAATATAACTATCCCATTTTTGGTTAAAAAAAATTATGTAGTTAAAAATACAATTACTTACATTAAAATTCATATATTTTGTTAAACATCTACTATCTGATTATGGAAATTGAAATATTTAATTTGAAATTAATGAATTTTATTAAAAACTAACTTGTTTTAGTGGATGATTCAGATATTTAGTTAAAAAACCTTATTTTTTGTTTAAATTTCTTTATTGAAAATTCCACTGTCTTGTAGAAAATTCGTTTTTATTTTAAATTCAAAATTAAATTACCAAATAAAAATATATTTATTCCATTTTGGGTTAAAAATTGATCTGTTTTAGTTTAAAAATGCATCTTTTTAATATAAAATTGATCTTTTGGGTTGATAACTGGATCATTTAGTTGCAAATTCATCTGTTTGGTAGAAAACTCCTCTTTCTGGCTTTACAACGTAACATTTAGCATGAAATACATTTTCTTTATTAACAAAAAAATCTTTCTTAATTAGAAATTGAAATCTTGTTGACAATTTTTCTATTTTATTAGGAAATTAATCTCTTTTAGTAGAAATTGCACCTATTTTGGGTAAAAATGCAACTCCTTGCTATGGAAATGAATCCGTTTTAAAACTTCCGATATTTATGTACGGCCCCTAAGGAAGAATTGCAGTTGTGATAACTTACTCATAATAAAATACTGCCTGTTGCAAACATTCCCTAACTTCTTCTGAGAATTCACCAGGATTTTGATAACCTATTCTACCCTGTTTTCCTTTCGCGTGGTAAACATTGCCTAGATTGTACAAAGCTCTTCCTTCGCTCATCTATAAAAGAACAAAAAATAGTGAAATTATATGCAATGAAAAATAAAATTTATTAAACAATTATATTTCTTTTGTTATATTTGTAGACTTACTTTGTCTCCCATTTCCTTGGAGATTGTTAAATGCCTTTTGCAGCAGATCATTGCTTCATCAAATTTTCCCATAACTTTTAACGTATTTCCGAGATTACCACTTGATTTCGCTTCCCCAAGTTTGTCACCCATGGACCTCGCGAGGGTTAAATCAAGTTTGTGATAATTCATGGCTTTTACATAGTCGCCAAGGTAAAAGTAGGCATTGCCTAATTGGCTGTAGATGGCACTTAAAGTCCTCAAATCATCTGTGCCGGCTTGAATAGCAGCTTGAAAAAAAGCCACTCCGGATTTGCAATCTCCGGCTTTGCAAAGTCGCTCACCCTCGAGTGCCAACTCCAGGCACATATTGCTATCATTTCCGCCACCATTTTGCTACAAAAATCGAAGCATTTTAATGATATCTACTTAACAAATTGGCTGCCTTTTAAAAATGCATACAATTTCATTATAAAGTAAATTATTTAAAAAAATATATTTTTGCTTTTTTGTACTTTTATATTCTCTGTCATTCCGATTTCAAAAGGACTTTCATACCAATACAATCTCCAAGAAAATTGTAAAATAGTTGTTGATAAAATGGTTTAAATGAAAAGAACTGGCATAACAAAAAATTGTTCCATATTGTAAGTCTCCTGCAAAATTTAATAATTTTTGTTGAAAATAACCCATTTTTCATGAAAATTATTAACATACATAAACTTGAATTGTTCCGAAGTTACAAATGTTCTTTAAAAAGTTGCGAATCTTCTTTAAAACATATGGATACTACAAAATGTAATTTACTTTTAATACCAATTTCAATTTCCGACGAAAATCACTAACAAAATCCAAAATTATTGAAGTTTGTAAATTTGTATATTTTAAACACAAATCATTGTATTTAAATCAAATCATTCGTTTTTTAAATATGAAATTTTTAGGCAAAGCATAGCATAGCCTGAACCATCTAAAGTTGTGGGAAAATTGTAAATATTTTTTGAAATGTAATAATTTTTTATTGAAAATACCAATAACTTTCAATGAAAAACACTAACATAACAGAAAATTGTTCAGAATTGTAAATATTCTTCAAAATCTAATGATTTTTAATTAAATTAACCAATTTTCCGTGACAAATGTTAATAGAAGCTGAAACTGCTAAAAAATGTCTAATCTTGCTTTAACTATAATGATTCAGGTTTTAAGATACCAGTTTTTGATGCTAAGCCCTAACATTGCCTAAAACTGTAAAAATTTGTGAATATTTTTGAAATCTTTTTATTATTATTTTTTAAAATACCAATCATCGACGATAAACACCCAAACAATTAAAACTTGTTAAAAGATTCACAATCTTGTCCAATTATAATTATTTTAATTTTAAAATACTAATTTTGGATGTGAAACGCCAACATAAACTAATATTGTTAAAACATCTGAATCCTATTAAAAAAATTTGATTACCAACTTTTGACGAAGAACACTGATATAACCAAAATAGTTCAAAGATTCGAAATCTTTTTCAAATTATGATTTTTGGTTTGAAATACTGTTTTGTGTATAGAACGTTAACGAAACCTAACTGTTAATAAATTATAAACCTCTAAAATCTAATAATTTATCTCAAATCTAAAAATTAATTATTTATCAATTTTAATTAACAATTGATTAATTTAATTAATTATTAATTCATCAAAAATCTGATAATTTAAAACAAGCTATACGGTAAAAAACGCTAACAAAACAGAAAAAATAAACCGATGAAAATTATAAATTTCAATACTTTAAATATAAAAAAAAATTAAAAATTTTGCAAATGATCAAAATTATATTGTGTTGAGCAATTTTAAGTTAGGAACATTACGAAGTGAGCGATTCAAAATTTTGTTTTAACTGCACACTTTTCAAATTAAAAGTTAAATTATTTTAACTTAAATGCGTTTCAAATTAACAATAGTCCAATTGTTCTTCATAGATCAAAATTCAACATATTCACTTAAAAATTAAAAAAAAATGTAATGGAACAATGAAAACTATAACGTTTAAAGTCTTAATTTATTACTCTAAAAGCTTAACGATTTAAGGCTCAATAAAAGCGTTGAGTTATGAACCTTTTAATTTGAATTTATTTAAAAACTGAAAATATTTTATAAAGTTTCAGTCGGACGTTTACATTTGTTTAACTACTAAAGTTTTCCAATTGGAATAGTACAATTTTTAATGCTCGACCTACAATTTAATTTAGGAAACCATTAATTATTTTATATTCACATTTGATCAACTTGAAACATTCTTCATCCATATTTTTCAATTTTAATTTCCTTTAATTTGTAATTCTTCAAATTCAAAATGTACGCTTATAAAGGAAGACATAAAATAAAAAAATTCTAAAGTAAAAGATTTTTCAAATTACTGGAATCGTTGAACAGAATGATTCCATAATTGAAAATTTTTCTAAATAATTAAAATTGAATAAATTTAATACTTTACCGGTCCAAAGGACCCCCTAAATTATTTTAATCACACTGACATTTGAAAATATACATTTTCACATCATTAAGTTATGTGTCATCAAATAATGCTTCTACCACACGATTTGTCGGCATGTGTGACATCATCATTTTAATAGTATGATGGTAGTTATTAAAGGAATTTACCGTGTCAATAATAATATGAAAAAGTTCAGGGTTTTATAAAATATTTGTTATAAATTAACAAAGTTTTAATTTTTAAACAGGTCTGATATACTAGGTCGATATTTAATTCTATTTTCCCTTGTACAAACTGAAAGTTTCATCTTAATTAAATGTCTCGTTGCAGTGGACCACACCTTGTTAATTCCATGATTTAAAGTTCACTATTTAGAAATGGAAGATTATACATTTAAAACACATATTCTTACAATTTACGTCAAACATGAAATTTCTCATAGAGATTTCAATTGTTTCACTACAATATATCCAAAATTAAATTAACTATAACATACAATAAAATACAAATATTGTTTTTCGATGGAAGAAATAATAGAAAAAATATTTGCAGGATTAATAAATATGCAATTAAATTATAGATACTGTAAGTAAATTTGGAAGCGGTTGACGCCTATAAATAGTCGCATTTTCACAGAATGCCTTTCACATTCTGACACATAAGCTCTCTTTTCCTAGATTTTTTAAAATAGTTTTACACCAAATTATGAAAAATGCGCCTTCGAAAAAATTCTTTTAAAAATTTTTATTCATGAAAGACACTTGAAAGGGTTAAAAGAAAAAAATAAAGCTATAAGCGTTCAGTATTTGAGACTGAAGAGTAGTTGAAATTTTAGTTATTGTTATGAGAAAAATTATCAGGAGCATTTTCAAATGGAATTATCTCATCAATTCTTGTTAAAATGACTGTAAAATGATTCACTCACTTGTCCTTCTGATGACAGATTTTCAGCACTGGCGCTTAGTGACATCGTCCTCAACTTTTTTTCAACAAACACTTCCAAAATATAAACGATCAATCGGATCCCGAAAAGCTCATGGGCACAGGTTGCACTCGAAATGTTTGATAAAACTGATAAAACTTAACCAAAGATGTAGACCGATTAACATGGTTAATTATTATTTGAAAATGTCTGTTGCACGCACCGTTGCTTATTTTTTTTATTGACAACTGTACATGACGAACAACCACCACTTGCTGAGTATCCTCTGGCGCAACTCTAATTCTCCAGGCGATGACGTAGATGGCGTTCCCAGCGTTCAATTTTGTAGAAAAAATAAGAAAAAGACGACTCAAAACTGATAAAAACGGTATTTTATGGTATTCTTAACTTACTGCTGTATTTAAATTTGGGTATTTTTGTGAAATAATCACAAAAGGGGGTATGTCACTCGAATTTAATTATTGTTAAGGTTATGTTGTGATTGTTCACGCCGTTCACATCCATCCTCATAGACAATGTATTTGCGCTGTTAGCTGTTAACCTTTGGTGAATTTGAGGTTATGTTGTCTTGTTTCTATGTTGAATTTTGGAAAATTTATTTATATTTTAAATGGAATTCATAAATCAAAAGATTTAGGATATTTAGGTGTTTAAATATTAAATAACTAATAACTATCGTATACGTTTCAGATTAATTTAAAGGATTTTAAAGGACTCACAACTCTACTGACTTCGCGCGTTTTAAAACTAATTCCATTTTGGAAAAGTCTATAGGTTGGAAAAACTGCGCACAAACCAGAAAATCTGGATCTGCGCATATTTTTCTTTAAGAAAACGAGAAAAACGTCTGAAAGAGGAATAAGAGTTTAAAACATATTTTTTGTGTGTTTTAAATGCCATTTTTCTGTCATTGGAAATTTTATAATCCAACAGGTTTCAATTTTTCCCTACCGATAGTATATTTGGATAATTCTAGTGTCAAAGATAAGAAACGTGTATGAAAAACAAGATCATGTATTTTTAGGTTATAATTTGATTGAAGAAAAAATAGCAAAAGCCGCATACAAACCGCAAGGTGAAAAAATTATCCAAATAATGATGATTTGTTAGAAAATGGACTTATTTCTATCACTCTCATAATGCTGCGAGTATTTACCAAAAAATCTGTCCGCTACGGTATTCCATTTCTACTTTTCATCCTCGGTGGAACTTATGGACTCAGTGAATTCCAAGCCCTAAAGTAAGTACCGGTGTTTTTGTTATAGTAATTTGATCCTGAAATAATAATTAAGGTAACGAGGAGTCGTGATTTATCAGACCATTTCCCGATTTTGTGTGTTATGTCCTGATTTTTCATCCCAGAAAACGAAAATTCACGATTTTTATTGCGCGGAATTAAGTTTTGTTCACAATTTCTGAGGGCGCAAATCTTTAATTGTGATTGTTCAATTCAATTTCAAAAACTTGAAATGTGTGCAATTCTATTAATATTTAAAAAGAAAGTAACATATTGTATGTGGCAGGTGGGGGGGGGGGGTCTAGCATTAATAATATTAGGAGATTCCTCAAGTCCTATAAAGTTTAACACATATTTCCGAGAACAAAAAAGACCTTTTTGTAAGTTTTATTCAGAATATTCAATATTATTATTTTTTTAAACAATTTTTTATTATACATAATGATATTATCTTGGAATAATGTTAGAGGGTTGCAGTTTTTTTCGAAATTCGTCACTTTTGGTTCACATTGCTTTTTATTGAACTTTAATTCTCATGTTAGTAACAACATAAAGGAAAATTTACATTTATTATATGATCAATATAGAAACTTTGAAGAATATTTTAAATATTTATATTATTTCAGAAAAATATATTTATGAACAAAGTGATTGCCTAAAAATTATTCTCTATTGTATATTTATTCATAACTAAAGAGCTGAAACAAAGTTAGAAATTTTAGAAAAAAACTGATATTTTCTAGCAGTTATCTAACAGAACATAGATATAAACAATAAGAAATTGTTTAAACAGTTATTTTTGCTAACTTGTATTTATTATCACCTCACTAAGTGAAAAGTTGACAAAAAGTGGTAAATTAAAAAAAAACTGCAACTGTCTAGCAATCCCATAGGAGAAGATAGTTATAAACAATAATAATTTGTTTAAAGAATCTTTTTGTTAAATGTCAGTCATTATTACATTGCTAAAATTGGAAAGTTGATTAAAAGTGGAAAATTTTCGAAAAAGCTGTATTTTCGTAGCATTATTCTAAGAAAATATTATAAATAACAAATGGTTTAAAGAATTATTTCTGTTAAATTTACTTCTTTATTGCCTTGCTCTAATTAAAAAGTTAAAAATCAGTTAAAAAGTGAAGAAAAACCGCGAATTTCTAACTCAATTCTTAGATAAAATTGCTAAAAACAATAAAGAATTATTTTAAAAATGTATTTAATCAACTAATTATCATTATAAAGGAGTATTTTATGTATTAGAAACAATTTGTATTTACCAAACCTTAACAAAAAATCATGATTAGCGGAATAAACTTGCAAAACCCAATTTTTCACTTATCACGTATCTCGTACTTCGCACTCGATTTTGTCCAAAATCTCGAATTTTCTACATTATGCTCAACACTTTGATATCAAATATAATACATTTTGTAAGTACCTTTGCCTGGGATTGGATATTTAGATTTTGCAAATTAAAGTACAAATTGTATTTATCATCATTACTTTAATATTTGTTTCTTATTTAGCGTTAAATTTTATTCTTAGCTGCGCTGAAACATGTATCATTTTAATAAATTTATATCATTATAATTCATAATATGCATGACAATTGAAACAGTCCTATTCATATTCCCTTGTTTTTATAATTTATTTTTTATTTTTAATCTTATTTTTTTTACGATTAAAAAAACTACGCTTCCTATCAAAAAAATATTTGTAAAAAATTGATCAATCTTTCTTGGTTTGAATAAATTTGGTCTCACGTATTCTCGTAGCTTGTATCATTGTACTCAAATATAATTTTTTATTTTTAATTTTGTTTTTTAAAAATAAAACAAAAACTACTTATCCTACAATAAAGTAATTCCTGAGAATTTGTTATTCTTGTGTAGGTGCACAATTTTTGTCAATCTATCTCTTTTCGTATCTTGTGTTGTTTTCTACTAAATGGAGTTGTTCCTTTTTCATGATTTTTTTACGATAAAAATATGAATTTTCGATCTTTTGTCAACAAAATAAGAAAAGTTCTTTATACAATCTAGTAGGGCCTTGAAGAAGTAATGGTTTTTCTTCTCTTGACTTTTTCCCATATCATGCTATGTTTCATTTCAAATGCTAATTTTCGTTTGATTTTTGAAAATGCCATAACCTTAGTAATTTTTATTTGATCAAAAAAAGCAATGGGGAAATAATGGGATCAACATTTTCAAAATGTCTTAACTTTTTTAAATTTCTTCGAAAAAACCTGTCTAACGAACTCGTTCTTTCTTTTCATATTCTTATAAAGTATGCCAAAGGGAAATTCATTGGAATAATTCCTTCAAATGTTACCGTATTTACAGATTACAACGACAACTATGACAGAAAGACACCGACGTAAAAACTATTTTTTCTGACCTAGGGGGTCTCAAAACGTCGACATTTAATGGAATTCGCGAAAGTAATTTTTCACATAAAACCAATACTTTCTCATCAGGATGAGAATGTAGTAATAATAATACCCGGGGCGATATGCATGAAAATTCGAGAGAAAAAAAATCCAATGCATTTTTAGGCCACCGTAACGTAAACTTGCCATCTCCTGAGTAACCTGAATGTGCGGAATTCTTTTCAGGAAAACATCAGAAAAAAAATGTTTACCAGATTATTTTTGGACTTAGTAGTAAAACATTGTCCACATGGTATATGGACAGCCCTTTTTGGTCTTCGAGAGTCTGTGATGAGCATTTGGTCTTAGTTTGCTAAATTGCATTTCTCACGTTTGATCGGTGATCCTCCGCCGTACACTTTACTCTTGATATAAGCACGGTTGCGTGCATGGCTTGCAGTGGCCTTTAGAGTAAATCGGAAGAATACAAACGTAAATAGACAGGGTTGCATGATTGAATAATAAAAACTGAGGGCGCTTCTATCAGGCGTGGAGTGTACTTCCAATTATTTGACAATAATTTGATCACCTATCATTTATGATTCAACTTATTCTTGGTATTTTGTTATTAATATCCTCTTAGCTTCTTATAGTCCTTATTAGCGTATTTTTATCAATCAACTGTGCAATTAAGTTATCTAGGAATTTCGAACGTTTTTAATTTTGAATTTGATTTGAATGTTTCCTTATCGTTTTCGGTGACTAATTCTTTTAATTTTTTCATTATATAACTTATTTCGTGAGATTTACCTAAGTTATGATAATATTTGGACTTATATACAGTGAAACTCTTCTATAACGCCGATTTTGGGGATGACGGTTGGTGGGAATTAACTCATTATAGCCGGCTCCGCTTTCGTTTGTTCGCGCTTCAATGCACGCCTGAGTGAAAACCGGAAAACCTGCGGCCCCCGCGCAGCTCTGTGGCACGGCATCAATTCTCAGAAGGGCTATAGAAGGAAGCGGTATTCAAGTGTTTCACTGCATTTCCTATTCTTAACCTACTTTTGTGTCATTATAGCTTTTTTGACCCTTTTTTTATGTATGACGCTTTTAACGTAGTATGAGTAAGGTATAGGTATATGCACGAGCCTACATGGAGAGAAATTTCGGGAGAATAATTCACGGCATTTCTCCTTGATTTTATGACGGTTTGGCTCGAGAACCCTTGCTTTTAAAGCATAGGTCTCGAAGTCTCGCAGGCATTATGTCACGCCCCTTTGCTCTCAGGTCACGAATTCTAGGCTTTTCGATTATAAGAGTCCGAGACTTTAAATCACGTAAAAATTGTAGATCCAAAATCACGTACTTCCGTGAATTAATCTCTTGAAATTTCTGTCCGTGTAGGAATGAGCATTTCTAAATGCCTCGCACTTGGTGTCAAAGCCATACCGAACTGTAGGTATGTAGACAATCTCAAATGCATTCAACTAGTTCTGGCCAAAATTAAACGTCCCGAATCCCGTTTAGTTATCTGGAGATATAGAGAACGCTTTTTGGGAAAAATAAAACTTTTTGTAATAGAAAACTAGCATTTTTATAGAGGTACATTCTGAAGCGCAGAATCGCCGTCAAAGTCAAGGACGAAAAAAACAGGTATATTTTACATAACCTTGGGGGGGATTTAGTATTTTATTTAAAATATTTTTATGATATTAATAATTAATTATAATAATAATTAATATTATTTATTATTACCTTTCCGCATAGTATTATCAATGCGTGAACTAAATTAAAAGAGAATGTATACGGTAGATCTGCCTTTTTAAAAGGCAAATTGATTCCTATGATTAATTTTTTTATTGTCTTCAGCATAAAAGAGGTATTTGAATTAAGAATGCCTTAATCTTCCTCCATGCTACCGGGGTGTATCTCATTGCAGAACATATTTTATTATCTCCTGTAGCTTTAAATGGTTCAAATGGTTAAACAACTCATCTAGTTTTTGATTGATTGAGAATACCACTTGCTACTTTTCAATCACCCATTGTGCCTTTAAAAGTTGGTCTCAGATATTTCAGCCGAAGGCAATATTAATGCTTTCAGTTGACATGATGAGTCATACCCCTCACGGTTGTCTGAAGTCTAGCAGTTTCAGGTTAATTCTCGATACCTTAATAATAACCACTCCATGATTTCCTATACGGCATTTTTGATCTTATTATTCTATCTTGCTAAGGTTGCCCTGTACAAGTCCAAATTTCCATTATTTTTATCTCTGTTGAAAAGGCGTCGAGTTTCATTTTTCAGGTCCTCCAGTCTAGGATTCCTCCAGGCTGTATTCTATTTGTTTGATATACTTAACTCTGCCCGATATAGCACCGAGCAAACTTCTGAGATCCTCCCTATAAGTATCCCAGTCAGTTGCTTTAGGATTCGTATAGCTTTGACACTCAAGTCTATCGGCCTTCAAGGAGAAGCATATCTGTATGTGGTCCGAAAGAGACGTATCCGATGATACACGCCATCCCTTGAACTCTTCGCGAAGGCTTATCGAACATAAGGTCGGATCAATCACCTCACGACATCTAGATGCCACAAACGTAGGTGTATCACCCCGATTTAACAAAGTTAAATTAGCAATTAAGGGGTAATATAATAAAAACTCACCCATGTGGTTTGTGTACTTACTACCCCTAATCGAATGATTTGAATTCACGTCACATTCGAAGAGCAATAGTAATCCTTTGACACAACAGTAGTCCACCAGACCTCGCTATTCCCCAGATGGTTGCACCTTGGAGTCCAATGGTAAATATGCTGAACAAATCGCCATAGGTTCGCGCCTCCTCCCTAACTGACGTTCATTCTTTATGGAAACCAAGTCCCTAGAAAAGAACCTTGTTAATCCAATAATTTTACTATGTCCTCTGGTATAAAGTGCTGCCCTAGGAGTCCTACGGTACTATCATAACAAACTGAACCGCTCTTGTTACTTAAGCCTCTAATTTTCTCCTTGTGAGCCTAGTATTACTTTTATTAACCTTGTAAATCTTGTATTAAGCCAAGAAACGTTTGTTCCACTAGCACACGTCTGTTTAAGAAAGTAGACATATCGAGGCGTCCTAACGGTAGGATGCCAACGCACGCGACATGACTTGACGGTACTTAACCAAAAATAAAAGCAATAAAAAACTAACCGAGAAGTTAGCGCTAGAAAGTCTTGCTCGCGTAATTGAGCAAGATGAGGCTAGAAGTTGGCCAAAACTAAAAGGTGCTCACTCGCTTCATCAAATCATGAAAGTTCAATCTCGGGCGAGCAAAGCATGAAGGTTGCCACTTCTTGCCTTTAGTTTACAAGCGGGAAGTGGCACCTTCATGCTTTGCTCGCCCGAGATAGCACTTTAATGTTTTGATGGAGTGAGCGAGCATTTTCTAGTTTTTGGCCAACTTCTAGCTTCATCTTGTTCAATTCCGCAATCTTAAACTTTCTAGTGCTTACTTCTTGGTTAGCTTTTTATTGTTTATATTTTTGGTTAAGTATCATCTAGTCGATCGCGTGCGTTGGCATCCTATCGTTAGCACGCCTCGATATAGTTGTCTCCTCCACCTTTTCGGAAGACAAATCCGGTGCTCTCTCAACGGTTGTAACCTTGGTTTTTGAGGGAATCTTCATACTGATCATCTCCAAACCATAGAGAGGCATGCAGTCGATCTTTTTGAGACTCTTAACCATTCCTGGCTCTGCAGTTATTACAAATTGGATAGCTTACCTAGTCTTCGTGACGTCGATAACCTTTCATCTTCCCGTTTCAATGGTTGGATTTTCTATTGCTATCCTTTTAAGTACTTCTGTTGGTCCCACGGAAAAGTAGGCATACTACTCTTATCAAATCACTTGACTTCATTAAAAAAATACGACCGTGCATTGGTCTGTAACTAATTAAAGCCTGAGAGAAAAATGAGCTTTCTATTTTTTTATAATGATAATTGCAAATAATAATTATTACATTGCTCCCACTCAGAGTGAATTATTTTGTTTATTTTTAAAATACAGTGAAATTCTATTATAGCGCCGATTATGGGGCTCACGGTGGGTGGGAACCGACTCATTACAGCCCGCTCCGCTTTTGTTTGTCCATGCATGAGTGCTCGCCTGTGTGAGAACCGCAGACTCCGCGCTCGCCGCGCAGCTCCTCTTACACCTACCTATGGCGCGGCGTCAATTCTTGGAAGGGCTATAGAAGGGAGGGCTATTGAACGGTTTCACTGTATATTTCAATAAAAGCTTTTGTTAAAACAAATTTCAACTAAATATTTTTATAATGTATTTTCAGATTCAGATATAAGCCTATGGTAGAACAAGACATTCGTGAAGAAGCAGCCAAACTAGGAATTCAAATGAAAAAGAGGGGAGAAGTAACAATAGAAACAGAATACGAAAAAATGAAGGACGTAAGTGGAATATGGGCTGTTTTTATTTAAAGTATAAGCGAATAAAACGTGATAAATAAACTTGAGTTCATTTCTCCATAGCGGAGAAAATATTTTAGCTGGATATTCATGGATAAAAATAAAAATAAATAAGATCCTTTGTGAAGTTATGAAAAAAATGCAAAGGGATTTATGCACTTTTAATTCAGCAAACGGAAATCAGCCATTATTTTTATATCGGATGGGACATGGATATAATTGTAATAAGAATATCTCGCAATCTAAAACTATTTTGAAAATCCTTTAGAATGTGCATTACTTGCAACATGAACTACTTGATTCATGGCCAGTATTATTGTTTAGTTGGCTATATTTATCTTGCAACATTCATTTCATTATATGAGACTATATAATTGGAAATTTTAAGAGAGATTCTATAGATAATAATCTTACACCTTATATATTTATTTTTATTAAATAGGGCGTCTGCCGTGCAGGAATTTAAGGAAATCCGCTGGTTGTCTGAGAATTAAAAAATATCCGGGAATTGTCCTGAATATTATTTTTGATGTGGGAAATTCCTTATAATTTATAATTTTTTATTAACTCTTTGAGATACTTGCGCTACTTTTTATTTGCTGAAAATTGAAACTCTGAAAATGGTTGAAAAATAAAAAACATATTTCTAAAATGAATTGTAAATTACGCATGTCGCATTCTACTATGGATTGCATGTATGCTTATATCGTAAGAGACCTTATATATTTATAAGCGGGAAAAACAAAGAAATTCTCTGGGAATTTTGTCGGAAAATTTTAATAGACACCCTGTTAAAAGTTGTTTCATTTTCTCAATTAGTATTAATCTGGGTGTCTCGTATGAGACGTATTAAACGGACCACAATTATTGTGTTATTCAAAATTTCAAGGATCAAAACCGATAATAAAACCAATTTTCTTATTCATACTTCCTAATAAAGCAATTTTTAAAAAAGCACACGTATATTAATAATATATTTTTATATTTATTAGAAAAAATAGATTTAGAATTACAGGAAAAAAATTTTGTTTATGCAAATAGCTGGTTTTGCGTTTAACGCAGAGTCTGCCATCCGTTAGTTGCATTTCGTCGGTTTGGTTAAAACGTATGAAATATCTAAACAAACTAAAAAATATACTTAACTAACACAGAGTTCATGATATTCTAAACATACAAAAACAATAAGTATCTCAATTTTTTTCTCAAAAAAATTATTTAAAACGTTTTGTTCGCTTCGTACTTCTCATTTAATCCTTGCAATATTACCAAATTCTATAAATTAATATTAACACCAAATTTTTCTATTTCATATTGTTTATTATATAAAATAATATAAAAGAAAACTATAACGACAATCCTATTTTTGAGAATTGATGGAAACTGATATCTTTACTTCAGAATTATTACATAATATTCTTTTACAGTATAAAGACAATCAAGTTGTTGCATTTTTCTTCAAAAATACTAATTTCGGACGAAAAAAAGTTACATAACCTAAAGTTGTTCGAATCGTTCAGTTTCATTTTTTAAGTTGAATGATTAAAAAAATAAACATTTGGGCTGAAAAACGCTAGCATTCCCCATTAATAATAATCTTTAAATGTTGTAAATCTTTTTTGGAATCTAATGAGAGTTTTATGAACAATACCAATTCTAACTAAAAACACAATCATAATATAAAAAGAATTGTTTAAGATTGTAAATTATGCATCTTCTCTGAAATCTAATTGTTTTCTAATAAATATATCAATAGATGCAAAATGCTTACATGATTCGAAATTTTCCAAGCTTGTGAATTTTAATATTTTAGGCAAAACTCATTGGATTTAAATCTAGTGATTTTTATTTGAAAATACCAATTTCAGGGAAAACATTCCAACATAATCTAAAGTTCGTGTAAACTTGTAAATTTTTTTGAAATCTAATCTAATTAGTGATTTTTGTTTTGAATAACCCATTTTATGTCACGGTGAAAACGCGAACGTAACCTAAAATTATTAACAAATTATCATTCTTTAAAATCCAATTACTTTTGGTACAAAAATTTAATTTGAGCCAAAAGCGCTAAAACATCGAAAAACATCAATTCTTTTTTATATTTCATCTTTGATATTGAATAATTTATCATTAAAAATACTCATAAAAATATCTTCAATTTTTATAATTTTTAAGTTATCCAAATTTTATGTAAAAATTCTTTTTTTAAATAATAATTTTAAAAAACATAAAACACTTATAATATCTTCAATAAATTATTATATAAAATAATAATAATAATAATAATAAATAATTTAAACGCTTTAATTGAACGTCTAAGAGTATTCTATGTTTTTTTTCTTATTAAAAGAGATTATTTATGGATTTAATTTACATTATTTTAAATTGAAGATATAAAACAACTTCAAGTAATAGAAAGTCAATCAGGTTTTCAACAACATTGATTGCGAGGTTTTCGAGACATATTTTTACACCATTTTTGTTTAGATAGGAGTCTGATTTTGATTTTAATTTTCATTCAGAAAAAATTCGACAACTGGGAAAATAAACGGATCCCTAGGCCGTGGGAGGAGGAACCAAGCAATACGTGAGTCGGAGATCAATGATGTCACTCAATTGCCAACATTTATTTCTTCATACACTTATTTTAAATATAAAGTGTTTCTTGTAAAACTTTAACGACATTTGGAATATGTTGAGGTCAGTAAAATTATCAAAAAATGTTGATTATTTGTAATGTATTATTATACATATTGAATATATGATTATGCAGTAATAAAAAACCGAAATATCCTTACTAATTCTTTTTTGAGCTAGAATATATGTATGAATGCGTATCTTAAACATAATAAATATGCGATTTTGTACAAGAAATACCGAAGATAAATTCAAAAATAATACTGGTTTAGTTGTATTATTATGAAAAGTATAGCGGACTTTACTTTTGAGAAATAGAAGAATTCCAGTGAGGAAACTGTAATAAAGGAAAATGATAATTAAACTATAATTCAATTCAATCATGCAATTAATTGTTAAATTCACTAAAGTACCTTAATTATAAATTATACATTTAGACGGCGAATACAGCCTTGGTGTTCTTAACAAAATATTTTAAAACATTGAAATTTCATTACGTGCGCTTAGAAATAAATGAAATTGCCGAAACCCAAAGGCAATAATGTGCATAACGGAAAAAGAAATAACAATGTTTTGTGTAAAGTGCATTACCTGAATTGTTGGACTTTCCTGTATTCAAATAAGTATAATAAATGAATTTCCTGTTTTAACGACAATATTCGTATTACATATATTTTCTTTGAACAGAAAATTGGATTATTTATGGTTAAAGACGTACGTGATTTTAAAACCCAATTCTTAATTCTAATATTGCTTTCATTGTCAAGAAATAAGAGAAAGTTATATAAAGAAACTGTAAAAAGATTGAAGTATATAATAGAATGTACAACCTGTTGTCAAGTTCAGTTATGGTACCAATTAATTTATGTATTAAAAAGCATTCAAAATTTTAATTGATGAATTTACTCACTTTTCCATAATATTCCAAATCAAAATGCGGCATAATGCCATAGACGGTTATACCTATGGGTCTTTGGCACCTTTGAATAATTATTAGACACATAGATTTATTTATTCCTGATGCTCCTCTTGCCATTGGTACTGAGAATCGGACATTTTCGCTCTATAAATAAAAACATTTTATTTTTCCTTACTCTAATAAAATTGCAAATCTCGATTCAAAATTGAGCGTGTGGATTCCATAATATCCTTAGCGCTCGGATTCGCTCTCCCAGTACCTCGTGCGTTGCCGAATCGTGGAAAAATTTCCAAAAATCACCAACTTGAGAAATTCAATGCGGAAAATGTATGAGAATGTGCTTCTCGACAATCCGCACAATTTTTATTCCGAATTTTTTTTTCATCAAATTGAAAGTTTTTTTTCCTAAAAATTAAAAACCTGAAATTTTCACTGTACCTTCGGTAAACTCTTTTAGTATCTTAAAATGATATTCAAATTCTTTATGTGTGTTTATGTGCGGTTATCAGTATTACTAAAAAAAGAACAATTTATCCTTATTACTTTTTTTTATAATAAAAAATTACCGGAGTTATAGCATTTACAAAATTCAAAAAATCAAACGAAAATCAACATTTTAGGCCAAACAACGGGGAAGGGGGGGGGGGTTAAATTGTACACAAATCTAATACCTTTCGGTGAAAAAATGTTATCTATTTATTTTTTCTTAGCTTGTGTTGTGTGTCGAAAAATTTAATTATCAAATTTTAATTTTTTTTACAAATAAAACAAAAACGACGTTTCTTATAAAAAAGTGATTGATAACATATTTGTAGATATTTTTTGAGTGCACAATGTTGGCCTTATCATTTTTTTCTTATCTTGCATATTTTGACCGCAAAATACCATTTTTGATTATTTTTTGTGCGGTTGAAATTTCAATTTTTTTAATAAATTCAAAAAGTTGTTATGATAATATTGTAGGGATATCTGAAATTAACATTTTTCTTTTCAAGTATTTTGAAAAAGTTGACAGAGAATTTTTGAATCAGAAAAAAATGTGGTCTCAAGAATTTTCAACATGCGCTCACTTTAAAAGTTTTTATCCAAAATGACTGAATAACGAACTTGGCATTTAGCTTAGGACACTAAAAGAGTGTACAAAAGGCCAATCTAATAGAATAATTTGTTCAAAAGTTATCGTGCTCACAGACAGACATACTGAAAAATTCGTAATAACCTGTTTTTCGCATTCAGGGCGTCTCAATACGTGGACATTTAACAAAAACTGGGAGGGAGTGGGGGGGTCAAATTTTACACAAATCTAATACCTTCTCTGATGAGAATGTAAAAAGTATTTTTAATACATAATTGGCATCGGTAGAGGTTTTACTATTTGGAAAAAAAAACTGATATCATTTTCTCGAGCAAAATCCGAATATTCACGAGTTTATTTTCAAAAGTCATTAATTTTGCGGTGCAGTGAAAATTTCCAGTTTTTAGTTTTTAGTAAAAAAAAAACTTTCAATTTGATAAAAAAAATTCGGAATAAAAGTTGGGCGACTCGTCCAGCCAAACGTTGTCATATTTTTCGCGCAGTGAATTTCCTAAGTTGATCATTTTCGGAAATTCTTCCACGTTTCGACAACGCACGGGGTACTAGGAGAGTAAGTACGATCGCTAAGGGTATTATGGAATTCACACGCTCAATTATTAAAACGATATTTACTCACAGCATTTAGTGATCATTGTTTTTAGTCGTATATTTTATCAAAAATTAATTACTGATCGTCGGACACATGGTAAGTTGAAATTATAATTATAACTTAATGCAACTGATTACCAAACTTGAAATTTGTCCACTACAAAGTTTGACACCTATAAGCTATAAGGCTAAAAAATCGCAGAATAACAAATTAAATGTGTAATGTAGTAGAATAATGTTTAAAAAGCATTCAAATTAACAGTTTTATATATTTTTACGTAAAAAATGAATATATTAAAACGTTATGATCTTAAAACTGTAAATTTTGAATGAAATGTAAACATTTAATTTAACACCGCTAGATTATGCAATCTTAAAAAAATTAAAATGTTAACAATTCATTATTGCTTCCTCATAGAGAGAGGTTTTTGAATGATTAAAAATTTCAAATATATTTTTTTGACATATTTTGATAAGATTCGACCCCAGGAGTTCTAAAATATAACTTTAAAAAAATGTAAATGTGAATGTGTGTAACTTTTTTCTGTTCACCATACCAGGTGTATACATATGAAACCGGTATTGCCATTTAGCGGCCAGTAGGCACACTTGTAGGCACTGTCGGAACTTACCATTTGTGCTAATTGGCGT